>NC_091190.1:20229355-20231855 GCF_040958095.1 Procambarus clarkii | reverse complement strand
ATACTCCTAGGGACTCATTGGGGAGACTTCTGAAAATACACATTATAAGGTCAATCTGCTTATCCCAATCTTTCGAGGTTTCACTACAAAACTTTTTCAAGAGTGCTTTGATGGTCTGATGACTACGTTCAAGAGAACCCTGTGAAGCAGGATGATAGGGGCTGGACAATACCTGTTTGATGTTGAACTCCTCCAGTGTCCTTTTGAAGAGATCACTGGTGAAGTTGGTACCACAGTCACTTTGAATCTCCCTGGGAAATCCGTATTGAGTAAAGATCTTCAATAGATGTTTTATAACCGTAGCAGCCGTGATGTTCTTCACTGGAACTGCTATGGGAAATCTGGTGGTAGGACACAGGATGGTTAGGATGTAGGCGTTACCTGAACTGGTCCGAGGTAAAGGACCAACACAGTCTATTATGAGTCTGTGGAAAGGTTCCGCAGGCACCTGTATGGGAATCAGTGGTGCTCTGGGAATGGAGACGTTCGGTTTGCCTGCCATCTGACATGTATGACACTGTTTTACGTACTGTTTGACGTTATTTACCATACCTGGCCAGTAGTAGTCTTGACGAATCCCATGGTAAGTCTTGTTGAAGCCGTAGTGGGAGAATGCTCCGTGGGCCAGGTGTAGAATAGTGGGCCGCAGGCTGGTGGGAATCACAAGTTGTTCGATGTTGGCCCAATCGTCCTCCTCCTTCAGTTTACTGGGTCTATATCTGCGGTAGAGTAAGTCGTTCTCTAGGAAGAACCCAGGAATACTGTCGGGTTGAGTCTCAGCCTGGAAAAACAATGGTGTCAAAGTAAGATCTTCCCTCTGCAACTTACGGAACTCCAACTTGGTCAGATGCGGGGGTAGTTTCTGAGGGTCTTGAGGGACAGCGGTAGCAGTAGAGTCAGCTGGCTGTGGACGTGCGGCTTGTGCACGGGTGGTCACGAGAACCGGAGGAGAAACTTCATCACTCTCTTGAACCTCTGCTGGAACATACTCAAGAATAGGGTTTATTGGCACAGAGTTACACACCTGGGGTTTGTCCATGACGATCAGGTTGGTCGGTTGCAGGTCTTCTGCCAAGTCGTTGCCTAGGAGAAGTTGCACTCCAGGCATGGGAAAAGGCTTTTCCCTGACGGCGACTTGGACTTCCCCGTTCACGTAGGGACAATCCAGGTGGACTCTGGCGAGAGGGTATGGAGTGGTAGCAGTGAGGTCAGTGATGAAGACGGTTTCTCCGGTGTAGACGATGTTGGGCACAGCCGACTTCAAGATGATCGATTGTAGAGCCGCTGTGTCCCTCAAGATCTTCAATTTGAAACGTCCCTCCGGATTTGAACCGTTGGCAGAGACAGTTCCAGTATACAGGTGGTTACTGAAAAGAGAAAGATCATTAACATCAACACCAACATTCATCACAGGCTTACCGGACTTAGGAGGAGTTGGTTTGGGTCTTTGTTGGTCAGTGGTTCCCTTGTATTGAGACTTACCACACTTGTCTATGGTATGTCCATAGAGTCTACAATACTTGCAGTACAGTTGTGAACCAGCTTGATCGGGGCTCACCTTCTCGTAACTGTACCACGACTTCTTACTGGAGGATGGTTCGGGTGTCAGCCGGTGGATGAGGCTGTAAGTGTCAGCCGACTTAGCACACTTCAGGTAGTCGGTTTCTTCTTTATCTGCTAAGTAGAGGCGGACAGGAGGCGGTACACGTCTCAAGAATTCTTCAACAAGCATCAGGTTGACGAGTTCTGTAAAAGTAGAGACATGTGCTGCTTCCAGCCATTTCATGAAATACCTCCGTTTCGTGTTAGCAAACTCGAGGAAGGTAGTGGTACTTGCCTTCAGGTGGTCACGGAATTTCCTTCTATAACTTTCGGTGGAAAGTAGGTAGGCGTCCAACACTGCTTGTTTCAGAGTGTAGTAGTCATTCTCAGACGCCAAAGTACTGAGTGTGACTGCAGCTCTACCTGTAAGATGGACTCTGAGAAGTGTGGCCCATTGGTCGACAGGCCAACTGAGTTGATTAGCAAGGGTTTCAAAGGTGGTAAAGAACACATCAACTTCTGCTTCTACAAAGGATGGCATTAACTTACTTGCATGTGATATATTAAAACTGACGGGAAGATTGGCAGTAGCTTGCTGGCGTTGAGTGAAGTGTGAAGTTTCCAAGGCGATTTCACGTTGACGACACTCTAGAGCCAGAGTCGCTTGTTGCTTGTCATGTTCGCGTTGTAACTCTAACTCGCGTTGTTTGGTTTCGAGCTGTAAGCGTTCCCGCTCCTGGAGTGTTTCAAGCTGTACTCGCTCACGTTCATGGAGCAAGGCGACCTCACGTTCGTGGAGGGCGAGTCCACGTTCGTGTTGTTCTCTCCTCAAGGCAGCCTCATGTTCTTGTTCTTCTCTTCGTATGGCAGCTGCTTCTCTTTGCTGCTCACGTTCAATCTTGGCCAGCTCTAGTTTGAGTTTCAGCGTCGCCAAGTCAGTTTTATCTGCAATATAGTA
>NC_091190.1:19934355-20219355 GCF_040958095.1 Procambarus clarkii | reverse complement strand
CTAGCTACATGTCGTAAAATCTCCATATAGACATTTTCTGTGATAAAACAAGGTGAGTGAGGGTGGACAGATAAGGGAATACTGTTCTGTAAACCTCACTTGGTTTTCCTTCGTCTGTGTCGTTATAGTTCAGTGACCCATGACTTTGAAAGTTTCAGACTAATAAATCATTTCTAAAACCAATGCTTTAATAGCTTTTTATTATCCTAATTAAACTAAACTAAATAAAACCGAAAATATACTGTAATATGATAGACATCTGCTATTTGAGAAATTATTTGTTATTGGAACAACTCCAGCGTGAGCGAGTGGACGGGTCTAATCCCTGTACACACCATGCGTTTCTCGTTTCAATTCGTCGCCACAGTTCAGTGACTACGGCTTCGAAATAATAAAATTAATAAATCATTTAATCAATGGTCATTTAACAGATGATGAGATTATACAAAATGTTACTGGCACTGTTGACATTCCCAGCACCAGCACAGCCGTACCCAGCGCCAGCACAGCCGTACCCAGCACCAGCACAGCTGTACCCAGCACCAGCACAGCTGTACCCAGCACCAGCACAGCCGTACCCAGCACCAGCACAGCCGTACCCAGCACCAGCACAGCCGTACCCAGCACCAGCACAGCCGTACCCAGCACCAGCACAGCTGTACCCAGCACCAGCACAAAAGCAGCTGAAGCCAACACAGCAGCAGCGAGCACCAGCAAAGCTGATGCAAACATCTAAAAACATCGTGTGTGAAGTGAACAATTAGAATAAGTGTTAAATTCAAGTGTGTACATAGTGTTAAAATTAAAGTTGCAATAATTCTAATGTACAATAGTTTTCAAGAACTGTATTGTAGTACTCAACATACAGCAAAACCACTTTTAATAATACAGTGCTAACGGCTTAATGCACTGCAGTACCTATTTACTGTAGAGCATTCACAACTTCACAAAACTTCAAGATGGACATAACTCCAACAATAAGGTAAATACATGAATTACAGAATTTTTAGTAGAGTAGTAAAATATAGGTACAGTAAGTAATATGATACAATGCATTTTTATTGTGTACAAGAAAAAAAAAAGACACTGACGCAAACGCCTCTTGAAGGTCACCTCTTGCAACGAATCCAACGCTCCAACGAACTGGGGGTGGTCCCATATAGTACGTTGAATCGAGGTTGTACTGTAGTGTAATAACAGCAACAGGAGCATGTTGAGTGGAGCCATTTTGGTGAGGGAGGTGACGTCGTAATTGTAGCGTCGTCTGCTGTCTGCTGTGTGATTTCTCATGATGTACATAGGTATATATAACATGTGTAAATAGTGTAATAAAAACAATAAAAGTATGGTGGGAGGAGCAATGTTGGCGAGTAAGATGTTGGAATGAGGGAGGGCCTGTCTGGGAGTAGCTGCTCACACTCGTGATGTTCTGAATGTGTTGATGGTAAATGTATAGTGTGTGACAGTGTATAGTGTGTACACTATACTTATGTACAAGTATATGTTGTAAATATACATAAATGAACGTGAAACATTGGTGTGAATAACTGTATGATGGGAGGAGCAATGTTGGCAAATACAATGTTGGAGGAGTGAGGGAGGGCTGGCTGGGTGTAACAGCTCACACTCGCAGTGTTCTGAATGTGTTGATGGTGAATGTATATAGTGTGTGATAGTGTCTAGTGTGTACATATATTACGGCCACCATGGGTCGCAACCGGGTTCTTTGCTGGAGGAACCAAAGTACTAGTATCCGACCCCAAGTTAGAAGTGGCTTTCAAGGAGTGAGCTTGGTAATGCAAGTAAAACACAATGGGGGAGTTGAAAGGAATACGACACTTCATCAATTATCAATATATTCACATATCACTTTCCCGTCACCTTAAATAGAATCATAAATGAAGTATTACTACACTGATATATACACATGTGTCTCTCTCATAGGACACTAAGCACTCCTCGATGCTCATGCAATGCATCCTTGTCAACTTCCGTGTTTTCTCAACACACAGTACCGTCCTCAACCAGTACTGGGAAACACCAACGAGTCTACCCTAGCCATGGGCCAGCCTGTCTACAGTCTCACTAGGTGCTCCTTGTGAACGCCCACAATCACTCTCCAGCCTGGTGCTGGCAGAGAACATCAGCCTCGTGCTGCTGGGCCTCTTCACGAACAAATACAAGGGTAGCGAACCCCTGGCAGGAGCTTCTTGCAACTAGCTAGTTACACTCCTCCATAGCACCTTACTGTCAATCGTCTCTTCCTCTAGCCAGTCCCGGGATACGCCGAATTCTGTCACTGCCACTTCACAGGCAGACAGCAGATACTACTCAGTTCCTCTTCGGTGGCGGCTCACTGCTCACGTAAAGCAGAATGGAGTAGAGAGATAATAGGCTGCCCTGGGTAGACTGACTGTCCTCGTACCACTGCAGCCCTACGTCGCCTCTGTGGATATAGACACGTCATCAGTAAACTGGCCAGTACTGGGGACACTATGAAATATACCTTACGGACTCTGACATTGACATACACCTCCTCCCATAATAGATGGCGCTGATTTTCTAGGTGCCACCTCACCAGAGGTCAGCTACAGCGACTCTTCGGGCTGACCTAGGCAGGAATCTAGCGCCACTTGCAGGTATCATACTGCCACCACCAGACGGCGTCGTCCGTTTTATGGGGGTTTAGGGAGCAGACTCACAGATGGCGTTGACGTCGCTGCTCCATGCTCCGACGATGGTGTCGGGTTCGTAACAACATATGTTGTAAATATGCATAAATGAACACGGAACATTGGTGTGAATAACTGTATGATGGGTGGAGCAATGTTGGCGAATACAATGTTGGAGGAGTGAGGGAGGGCTGGCTGGGTGTGACAGCTCACACTCGCGGTGTTCTGAATGTGTTGATGGTGAATGTATATAGTGTGTGACAGTGTATAGCCTGTAAATAGATTGTATATATATATAAATTAGCATGATACATGGTAAATATGTGCAACATATGTGTACACGAGTGTTATGCACGTAACACAGTGACCTCGGACAGTACAGATGTTTTACTGCCATGATTTACTGTACATGTTCATTATACAAAGGATTAGCATGTAAAAACAAATAAAATGTATTTGGAACAGTAGGGCGCTCTCGGGCGCTCTACTGGCCTCGGGAGCGTACGTCACGGGGAATGATGACGTCACGCGCCAACTTACTGACCCCATAGCAGCCAAAGTAAGTACAATTTCGATTTGTTTTTACATACCCATACTGAGAGAAGGGTTTTTGACACTTAAAAAAAAAAAATTATTTTTTCAAGAGAATTTATTTCCTGTGCACTGGGGGGTGTCATATTTGGAGGCAGCACAGTTAAAGGGTTAAAGCTCTGGGGTTTTTGCTAATTCCAATTACAAAGAAATTCTCTGTTCGGTTTATAACCACCTGAAGGATCGTCCTCACCACTATGAGCCATCGCGTCTGTGGGTAGCATATGCCAGTATAAACCTGTCTTGTCAGCATTATAAATTTGCTCTGGAGATTAAATTTGGTTCCTGCACCATCCCTTGCAAATTTACTTGAATACTCATCAGCACCAACAGTGTCAGCAGATTGTCTTTTACCATGTACTGTAGACACTTGATTATCCGGGATTCGACCATTCGGAAAACACCCTTATCCGGCTAAAATCGTGACTGGATAAAGTTCTCTCATCTCACTATCTGGCAAAAATGTCCATGGGAGCCGGATAACAGTCGGTTTGGCCAGTTAAAAAATCTGAGCCAGTGGGCTGTACCGTATTAATCCCGTACAGCTGTGGCTCAAGGCCATGTGTTGGAGGGGGGTAGGGTGGGTGGGTGGGTGGTGATGGGAGAGAGGGGAGCATTGGGAGGGACTACCTGGGGGATTACGGTCAGGAAGGGAGGGAGGGAGCTGGTCAGGAAGGGAGGGAGGGAGCTGGTCAGGAAGGGAGGGAGGGAGCTGGTCAGGAAGAGAGGGAGGGAGCTGGTCAGGAAGGGAGCTGGTCAGGAAGAGGGAGGAAGCTGGTCAGGAAGGGAGCTGGTCAGGAAGGGAGCTGGTCAGGAAGGGAGGGAGTTGGTCAGGAAGGGAGGGAGGGAGGGAGGGAGTTGGTCAGGGAGGGAGGGAGGGAGTTGGTCAGGAAGGGAGGGAGGGAGTTGGTCAGGGAGGGAGGAAGGGAGTTGGTCACGGAGGAAGGAAAAACTGTTGTGGTGTGTATGTGACTTGCTTAAGCCTAACAAAGGAAGGTGGCATTGGCAGTGTTGCAAGAATTATATTGTTTTCTTATTGCTGTGGAGAGCTAGTTACAAATATTAATTAAATAACACTATAATAGTTGAACAGTACAGTACAGTATTTGATTTGCTATTTATTCATTTAAATATTTACAATAAAATAAAATGGGATTTAACAGAATTTAAGGCACAAATCTTAAAGTCATCGTACAGCGTGTCAACACCCACGTGTCGACACATAGGGTGTTGACACGCTATACTATGACTTTAAGATATGCGCCTTAAGTTCTGTTAAATCCCATTTTATTTTATTGTAAATATTACCCGATATACTAAAGAAATTGTTCAAGACTTTTGTTAGGCCAAAGCTAGAATATGCAGCGGTTGTGTGGTACCCGTATCTTAAGAAGCACATCAACAAACTGGAAAAGGTGCAAAGACATGCTACTAAGTGGCTCCCAGAACTGAAGGGCAAGAGCTATGAGGAGAGGTTAGAGGTATTAAATATGCCAAAACTAGATGACAGAAGAAAAAGAGGTGATATGATCACTACATACAAAATAGTAACAGGAATTGATAAAATCGATAGGGAAGATTTCCTGAGACCTGGATTTTTAAGAACAAGAGGTCATAGATTTAAACTAGTTAAACACAGATGCCGAAGAAATATAAGAAAATTCACTTTCGCAAACAGAGTGGTAGACGGTTGGAAGAAGTTAGGTGAGAAGGTGGTGGAGGCCAAGACCATCAGTTGTTTTAAAGCGTTATATGACAAAGCGTGCTGGGAAGACGGGACACCACGAGCGTAGCTCTCATCCTGTAACTACACTTAGGTAATTACATGTGGAGGGGAGATGGGAAAGCTGGCATGAGGTGGTTGGGGTGACCAGGCTGGAGATCACATGTGTCACCTGTCTCTGTTCCAGTCTCGCCAACTCACCCACCTGTTAACCCACTTCCCAGCCCACCCACCTGCCTGCACACCCACTTACTCACCTGTTCACCCACTTCCCTGCCCACCCACCTGTTTATCCACTTCCCTGCCCACCCACCTGTTTACCCACTTCCCTGCCCACCCACCTGTTTACCCACCTGTCTGCATGCCCACTTACCCACCTGTTCACCCACCTGTTTACCCACCTGCCTGCATGCCCACTTACCCACCTGTTCACCCACTTCCCTGCCCACCCACCTGTTTACTCACCTGCCAATCCATCCCCCCACTTGTTCATCCACCTACCTGCACACCCACCTGCCTGCTCAACCCACCCATCCACCTGTCAATGCACCCACTTCCCTGCCCACCCACCTGTTTACCCACATGCCTGCATGCCCACTTACCCACCTGCCCATCTCATAGTGGATGAGAAAAAGTTACCCCTAGTGTTTACAGTGCAGAGAACAACATTCAAGATGGCCACCTGCAAGAGGAAATACAAAACAGAGCTTGATTTTGCTGGATTCAGTGAAGAAAGCATTGAGATAACCAGTCTATACAACAAGGTGGTAAAATTAGATACTATTGTGACCTCTCATGTAGAAATAATTAGTAAATTGAAAGAAAGTAATGGCCATTTAAATAGCAAAGTTGTATGTCTTGAGGGTGTAGTGAAAGGCTTGCGCAAGGAAAAGATTCAATTGGAAATTAATTGCAAAGCCATGGAAGAAGAAACTAGACTCTTAAAAATATCTTTGGAAGAAGTTAAAGTAAATTTAAACATAAATGACTACAATAGGTTGGTTAAGGAATTTCAACAGGAGAAACAGCTTTTGTCAGCACAGATGGAGGAAGTTGCACAGGGAATAGAACAGTGCAAGAAAGATATGCAACTCACTTATGCACAAGTGGCCAAGGAGAAGGAAAAAATAGAAGAAGCAGTAAAGGAAGTCAAACACTGCAGCAACCAAGATAAAACAAACATTAGGCTAGAAGTGAGGAAAGAATTGGCATCTAACCCGAAGTTGGTGCAAAACACAGTTGATCGGAGTAAGCCCCTGATCATTTTTGGCTGCAAGGAAAAGGAGATAACATCTAGGTCAGAAAGAGCTGTAGAAGAAGCAAAAGTAGTAGATAAAATTGTTGGCCTCGTGGAAGGTCTTACAACCATAGAGAAGGTGTGCGACTACAGGAGAATAGGCAGATATGTAAAAGGGAAAGATCGACCTTTGAGGATCACCCTAAATGGTACCAAACAGATGGAAGAAGTACTAAGGAATGCTAGAAAATTACAAAGTGATGAGGATGGGAAAGTGTGGTCGTTAAGACGAGATCTTTCAAAAGAAGATAGAGAGAAGCTGAAACTGAACCTCGCCGAGGCAAAACGTTTAAATGAGAGCAGGAATGAAGAAGAAATCAATTCTTTTTTCTACAAAGTGATAGGGGTAGGCAGGCCAGTAAAGTGGTACATAAAGGCAAACCAACAAAATCATTAGAGAAAGGGGGAGTGAAAAATAAGAAGAGGGGGAACAAGTTCCTCAAGATTGCATACACCAACATAGATGGAGTAAGATCAAAGATACTGGAGTTAAGTGATATAATACAGCTGCAGACACCAGACATTGTTGCACTCACAGAGACAAAACTTGAAGATGCTATTTCAAATGAGGTCATATTCCCAAGGGGCTACTCAATTTGGAGACGGGACAGAAAAATCAGGAAAGGCGGTGGCGTTGCTGTGCTGGTGAAAGAACACCTAAAGGTGAACGAAATAGTGACTGCCAATCCACAAGAAGTTGACGTAATAGGACTAGAGATCTGCCATGAGGATGATAAACTAATGATCATAAATGCATATAGTCCACCGCTAAGCAGCACATGGTCAAAGGAGGAGCTAGATAGTAAACGAGAAGGTCTTATAACAATAATGAGAGAGATCATAGCGAGAGCGGATAACGATAGTTCACGACTGTTGATAGTCGGCGACTTCAACTTGAAATCCATAGACTGGGAAGCATGTGAAGCTAAAACAGAAGATTTCTGGACCTGTAAATTTGTAGACCTCATCCTGGAAACATTCTTGTATCAACATGTTAAACAAGCTACGAGGATGAGGGAAGGGGACGTCCCCTCTATGCTAGATTTGATATTTACCAGGAAGGAGGAAGAAATATTTGACATTCAGTACCTTCCTCCCTTGGGTAAAAGTGACCATGTCTTTTTGGGAATAAAGTATGCAATGCGTTATAATCTGGAAGAAAATATGATCGTCGATGCAAATGAAAAACCTGACTTTAGGAGAGGACATTATGGCAACCTTAGAATTTTTTTTAGTGAGTATAATTGGACAGACTTGTTGCTAGGCAAGGAAGTGAATGAGATGTATGTCAGGTTTTGTGAAATATATGATAAAGGCACAAAAAAATTTATACCAAAACAGGGAAGCAGAACTAGGAAACAGGATTGGTTCAACAGAAAGTGCGAGAGGGCCAGAGACCAAAAGACACAAAAATGGAATCAATACAGGAAGAGGCCGAACCCCCAAACATACCAGCGATACAAAGATGCGAGAAACAACTACACGGCAGTGAGGAGAGAGGCAGAAAGAAATTTTGAAAAAGGGATTGCAGACAAATGTAAAACAGAACCAGGTCTATTCTATAAATTCATAAACAACAAATTGCAGGTAAAGGATAATATTCAGAGGTTGAAAATGGGAAATAGATTCACGGAAAATGAAAAGGAAATGTGTGAAACATTAAACAAAAAGTTCCAAAGTGTGTTTGTACAAAATTAAATCTTCAGGGAACCAGATACAATAAGAATTCCAGAGAACAACATAGAGCACATAGAGGTGTCTAGAGACAAAGTGGAAAAAATGCTCAAGGAGCTAAATAAGAACAAAGCAGTTGGTCCAGATGGAGTTTCACCATGGATTCTGAGAGAATGTGCACCTGAGCTCAGCATTCCTCTTTAACTGATTTTTCAGGCATCCCTGTATACAGGAGTTGTAGCTGATGTGTGGAAAAAGGCTAACATAGGTCCAATCTACAAAAGTGGAAGCAGGGAAAACCCCCTTAATTATAGACCGGTATTATTGACAAGTGTAATAGTCAAAATATTGGAAAAAATAATTAAAACTAAATGGGTAGAACACCTGGAGAGAAATGATATAATATCAGACAGACAGTATGGTTTTCGATCTGGAAGATCCAGTGTATCAAATTTACTCAGTTTCTATGATCGAGCAACAGAGATATTACAGGAAAGAGATGGTTGGGTTGACTGCATTTATCTGGACCTAAAAAAGGCTTTTGCCAGAGTTCCACATAAGAGGTTGTTCTGGAAACTGGAAAATATTGCTGGAGTGACAGGTACGCTTCTAACATGGATGAAAAATTTTCTGACTGATAGAAAAATGAGGGCTGTGATCAGAGGCAATGTATCGGACTGGAGAAATGTCACAAGTGGAGTACCACAGGGTTCAGTTCTTGCACCAGTGATGTTTAGTGTCTACATAAATGATCTACCAGTTGGTATACAGAATTATATGAACATGTTTGCTGATGATGCTAAGATAATAGGAAGGATAAGAAACTTAGATGATTGTCATGGCCTTCAAGAAGACCTGGACAAAATAAGTACATGGAGTGCCACTTGGCAGATGGAATTTAATGTTAATAAATGCCATGTTATGGAATGTGGAATAGGAGAACATAGACCCCACATAACCTATATATTATGTGAGAAATCTTTAAAGAATTCTGATAAAGAAAGAGATCTAGGGGTGATTCTAGATAGAAAACTATCACCTGAGGACCACATAAAGAATATTGTGCGAGGAGCCTATGCCACGCTTTCTAACTTCAGAATTGTTTTTAAATACATGGATGGTGATATACTAAAGAAATTGTTCACGACTTTTGTTAGGCCAAAGCTAGAATATGCAGCAGTTGTGTGGTGCCCATATCTTAAGAAGCACATCAACAAACTGGAAAAGGTGCAAAGACATGCTACTAAGTGGCTCCCAGAACTGAAGGGCAAGAGCTACGAGGAGAGGTTAGAGGCATTAAATATGCCAAAACTAGAAGACAGAAGAAAAAAGAGGTGATATGATCACTACATCCAAAATAGTAACAGGAATTGATAAAATCGATAGGGAAGATTTCCTGAGACCTGGAACGTTAAGAACAAGAGGTCATAGATATAAACTAGCTAAACACAGATGCCGAAGAAATATTAGAAAATTCACTTTCGCAAACAGAGTGGTAGACGGTTGGAACAAGTTAGGGGAGAAGGTGGTGGGGGCCAAGACCGTCAGTAGTTTCAAAGCGTTATATGATAAAGAGTGCTGGGAAGACGGGACACCACGAGCGTAGCTCTCATTCCGTAACTACACTTAGGTAATTACCTGTCAATGCACCCACCCACCTGTTCACCCACCTGCCTGCTTGCCCACTCACCCACCTGCCTGCTCACCCACCCACCTATTCACCCACCTGCCTGCTCACCCACTTGCCTGCTCGAAACTGTTCACCTACCAAGCCCATCTACCTGCCATCCACTCATCCAAAACCCACCTGCCTGAACCCACCTATCCCTGCCTGCCCACTTACCGGCTAGGAAGCTAACCACCCACCCAGCCCCACACACTAATTAGTGTGTCAATTCAAATCATGAGTGTGGTATAAAAATTGTCAGAAATGGTCCCTTTTGGACTACAGATGTGAAAAAGTACTATTACCCGGAACATGTGATAATCCGGTTAGGGGTCCTTCCCATATAGTCCAGATAATCGAGTGGAGACGGTACTTTAATGAAACTAATGCCATGGCGGGTTTTAAAGCTTCTGAGCCATCCATCACTGTATACACATTTCTGAGTAATTTTCATTGCTTGGTGAAAAGCAATGAAAATGCTTTTCACGAGCAGCCAGCCTGCCACTGGCTTCTTCATCACCTCACACCTCTGTATCACTCCCACACTGCATTATCAACACTCTCCACTTTTGCTTTACTTACAACTTTCACTTTTAGAGAAATAGTAAAAAATGATAGGTTTAGCTTTAAGAAGATAAAAAAAAACAGTACTTTTGCTAATGTCATATTCAGCGCACACGACACCTCTCAGGACACCGCTCTCCACCTTCTTAATTATTTCAACTTTCTTCTCAAATGTCATCACTGACCTCTTTCTTTTACGTAACCTGCTTGTCGATGCTTTTACAGTTGCGCCTCGATTACCGAATTTAATCGGTTCCGGCACCGAGTTCGCCATGTGAAACACTCGTCTTGCAAAACAACAACAACAACACTGTTGTCGGAGGCGTCCAGGAACCAGCGGGAATGCTAGGAAGCACCATGTAGTTTGCTCGTTAATCGAGCAAAAGCTTGTCAATCGAGACAAATTTTCTGCGAGTGGCTCGCTCGTTACTCGAAATGTTTGTAACTGGAGTCGCCTGTCACTTGAGGTTCCACTGTACTGACAATGCGTGCATTTGGAGCCGACATGGTGCACAGATGTTCCTTGGTTGGGCAGGTATGTAAAACAAAGTCACGGAATGAACACTCCAGCCTCGTGACAAATCAAAACAACGGGAACAACAGGTCGTAAATCTGTGACGTCACAGGAGTAGAAGGTGGTAGAAGAGTGGTGGTGCCCGACATGGTCAGTGGGCAAACTTATCCATCTCCCACCCACCACCCTGAGCCGGCGCGACGCTTGGCGGACCGCTTCCTCACCCGAACTTGGTTCGTGTAGTGGGAATCCATAACCCCAATCAGGAAACTGGAAGTTTCAGATAACTTAAGTTCACAAACCAAGTGGTGCTCTGTACCTTATCGAAAGCGTTAGCAAAATCCATGTATACTGCCTCCACCAGAAGGGCATGTCTGAGTAGCTGGTTACTGTTTCCAAAAATGGGAGCAAGTTTGTAAGTAAGTAATTATCAAAAGAAGGCACCAAACCGAGAAGGCTATGTAGCACCATCAAAAGTGCGGAATAATCAGAGGGCGCTAAATATCACCAAGGATGCCAATACGAGAACAAAAATGCATAAGGCGAACGATATCAAAAGTATCCGAGTCACCAAGAATTCTATTGAGGGACAGGTGACCGCGAGGGGCGGTCGGAAAGCAAGACACACACTCGTCCTGGAAGTCAGGACATTCAAGAAGGACATGCACGACTGTAAGAGGTGCAATGCAATTATGGCAATAAGGAGCAGGGCGGCGCTCCATCATGTGACCATGGGTTAAGCGAGAATGGCTAATACGCAACTTCGCCAGAGCCGTTTCCCATCGCCGGTTACAGTGGTAGGAGGTTGGCCAAGAGGAAACAACATTTAAGAATACGTAGTTTGTTACCAGTAACAGACAACCAAGAAGCCTGCCAACGGGTAAGAATGGAGGAATGGATAACCGGGTAAAAGTTGGAATATGGAATACCTTTACGAGAGATGGGACAAGAGCGGACAGCTTCCTTGGCGGCAGCATTCGCACGCTCATTTAAAGACACACCAATATGGCTGGGAACCCAACAAAACTCAACCGACTTAAATTTACTGTGAACAACAAACAGCCAAATACTGGATCTCGATAACTACTGGATAAACCGGATTAAAAGACCCGAGAACCACGAGGGCACTACGAAAGTCAACAACAACTACAAAGGAAGACTGACAACGAGAAAACAGGAGACGAAGAGCATAGAGAATAGCATAAAGCTCCGCTGTGAAGATGCTAGTCTCCGGAGGTAAGCGACACACATAAGTGCGATCAGGAAAAACAACAGAGTAGCCAACACCTTCCGCAGACTTAGACCCATCAGTGAAGACAGAAACGGAGCGGGAGTGAGAAGAAAAGTGCTCAAGGAAAAGGTGTTTTAGAACCATAGGAGGGGTAAATGCTTTAGTGATGCGGGTCAAGGAAGTACAAAACTGCGGAAGGGGGACTCTCCACGGGGTCAAAGAAGGAACAACACGAGGAGAAACATTAGAAATACAAACGGAAAGAGAATCCAGTAAGCGAGATAACCGGACAGAAAGAGGGAGGTGGTGAAGAGGAACAGGAACCGCAGGAGAGGTAAAAGTTAAAGCACGACAGAGGCGAGAGGAAGTATGTTGTAAGGACCGCGCAAGATAGCGAAGACAGTAGCAATCATGGCGGTCCTGGAGAGACAGGAAGCCAGTGTCAACATACAAGCTAAGGACGGGAGTCGAACGAAAGGCACCAGAACTGAGGCGCAACCCAGTATGGTACAAAGCATCAAGACGGCGAAGAGTAGAAGCAGCAGCAGTCTAGTAAGCAGGGCAACTATAATCGAACTTAGACTGGACGAGAGAGGAATGTAAAGCAAGGAGAGTGCGCAAATCCGCTCCCCAATAAGTATGGGACAATACCCGAAGGAGGGTAAGGGCCTTAGAGCACTTAACATGGAGGCAAGAGATATGGGAAGACCAAGACAAACGAGTATCAAGGAATAATCCCAAAAGCTTCACGGAATCTTTGTACTCAAGGGTGATGACCATAAAGTGACAAAGAGGGACGAAGAACACCCGTTTCTGAGTAAAAGTCATGGCACAAGTCTGTCTTAGTAGTAGAGAACTTGAAGCCATGATCAGTGGCCCAAGACGACACGGCATCAATCGCAAGTTGAAGCCGGCGTTGAAGGAGAGGCGAATCATCACCCTGACAGCAAAGGTAAGATCATCGACATGATCGGAGAGCGGAGAAGACGCCTGAAGGAAGAGAGGAAAGAAGACCATTGAGGGCAACCAGAAAGAGTAGTGCTCAGAACACTACCCTGGGGCACACCTTTGTATTGCTGAAAACAGGCAGAGAGCGGTACCAAGCCGCACCCGAAAGGAACGATGAGAGAGGAAGCTGCGGAGAAAGAGAGGGAGATGACCACGAAGGCCAAAAGAATGAAGCTGGGATAGAATATGATATCGCCAAGTGGTGTCGTAAGCCTCTTCCAGGTCAAAAAGGATGGCAACAACAGAGGTCTTTGCAGCAAAAGCAGTACGAATATAGATCTCCAAGTTCACCAGGACATCTGTCGTGCTGCGGCACTTGCAGAAACCAAATTGAGGAGGAGAGAGGAGGTGATGATGTTCCAGGAACCACATCAGACAAACGTTAATCATACGTTCAAAGAGTTTGCAGACACAACTTGTGAGGGCAACAAGGTAACAAGGATAGGGAAATGGTCACTGCCATGGAGGTCATCAAGAATCTGCCACGTGAAATCTAAGTAAAGAGAAGAAGAGCAAAGAAAAAGATCAAGACAGGAAAGGGTGCGAGTCCGAGAGTCCAAATGCGTGGGCTCACCAGAATTCAGAAGAGACAGGGAAGAAGAGAGGATAAACGGCTCAAGAAGGCGGCCCCGGGTGTTCGTCAGAACGTCACCCCAAAGGGAATGACGACAATTGAAATCTCCCAGCAGGAGCACAGGCTCCGGCAAGGAGTCCACCAAGTGTTTCAGATCAGGAAGAGAAAGCGGGACACTCGGGGGGAGATAAATAGAACAAACAGTGTACCATTTCCCCACAAAGATATGAGCAGCAGAACAATGGAGAGGCGAAGGAAAAAGTAAGGGGACAAAGGGAACATCAGAGGGAATCAAGAGAGCAGAAGAGTAGGAGCGCCAGCAACAGCTGGGGGGGGGGGGGGGGGGGGGGGAGGGAAGAGAAAGGAATAGCCACGAAAGCGACCAGGACGAGCACCAAGCATTGGCTCCTGGAGACAGACACAAAGGGGCGAAAACCGCGAAATCAGAAGTTGGAGTTCGAGGAAATTGGCGTAATAACTTCGAACGTTCCATTGAAGAATAGACATTGATGAGAAGAGAAAGGACAACAACAGAGAACAAGGAAGAAACAAAGGCGAAAGAGCAACACAGCACGTTAAAGAAAATCAGGGTCGGGATCAGGAGAGGAGCAGTCAAGGACAGCAGCAGGAAGAGGGGGAGTAGAAAGAGGGGAGTGCACCTCAGCAAGGGCAGCAACCGAGAGGGAAGCAGGGGCCAAAGAAACCTCCATAGCAGGAACAGGGGCACAACCACCGAAATGGGAGGGGAAGGAGCAATTGAGTCAGTAGTATGGGCTGAGGAAGAGAGTGAAGCTGTAACGGGGGGTGGGGGAAATAGCTCTATCTTGTCCATTATTCCACCCCCCAGTTAACTAACGAGGCCGGGGGAAACAGCTCTCTCTAGTCCGTTATCCCGTCCCCAGTTAGCTAACTATTTTAGAGCACTCCCAGAGTTCCTAAGGCAACCTCTCTCGTTCAACACCTTGTAACCTAGGTATTTGACTACCTAGGTGCTAAGACTACAAGGCGCAGTAACTGGATCAGCTACCCGAAACTCTAGAGAGAACTCTAGAATACAGAATCATTGCCCCAGACGTATAAAAGAAAACAAAAGGAAAGAAATGAATAGTGAAGTAATTAGTGAGGGTTTGGGGTGAGAGGTAGGGAGGTGGGAGGAGCGAGGAGGGTCATTAGTTGAAAGTGAGAGTTTAGAGAGGGGTGGAGGGAGAGGAATAGATAGGTAGACGTAGAAGAGTAGATAGTAGAAGTAGAAGAGTAGATAGTAGAAGACGAAATGCTGCCACCATCCATTCATGATCATTACATACAAGACAAGGAATGGAACTTGTCTGTATCACAAAATTCTCAAAAGATGTTATCAAGGTCATTAACTCCAAACATAGGGGACACAGTTAAAGGCAATTTAAATAATAAATTAAATTATATTTCACATACTAAGTATCATAATGTAAGCAATGTTCAAGATCTATATATGTAAAGTGAGTCATCCTCCAAGAATCTGAGAACACTACAACTGACTGCCCCTGATCATCACACAACACTTGTAAAACACGACCAAGTCACCTTAATGCTCAACTCACCAAGTGTGTGCCTATAGCTGGATAGAGAGGGAGGGGGGTCTGTAGTTGACAGAGACTCCCGCCCTGCCGGCCGACAGACTCCCTGATAGGGCTGTCTTCTCTGCTCTGCTGGCTCGTCTGCTGTTCTTCTCTTAATGCCCTATCCTCCCGAATCGATAGCTCTCCGAGTTTATATTGGGGAACCTAGTAGCTAACTCCGCCCACAAGTAGATAGCCTCCGGCTCTCTACCAAGCCACTCCTTAAACGTCGGCATGTTTGAAGGCTACCAGGCTCCAATTATAAGATTAGTAGAAGTAAGGTGAAATTCGCATGATCTGACCTCAGATCACTTGGGGTCATTAACGGTTAGAGGTGTGAGATCTCCGGCCGACAATTTGGCGCCTTCTCCAATTCCTGTCTCTGACTCATATTCTATATATATTTTAAATAAACTAAACCAAACACTTTTACAGTGTTACAAAGCCTTTTTACCTGCCAGGGAGGAGGAAGGAGAGGAGCCAGGCTTACGCTTTTGACTTAAAGAGACCGGTGTCCCAGCAACTACGTACAGGGCAATGGATTCCAGCGTCTCAACAGGAGAAGCTGAACAAGAGCACACACGACGGCCGTTAGGAGAGCGATGGACATCAGCCCGCACCGACAGGCGGCGGGGAGAGTCAATAGATGGAGGAGAAGGATGGGAAGAAGTGAGGAAGAAGACACAGGAGACATGACAGACCGGGTAGAAAGAAGGGGAACCCCAGACAGAGGACCAGGAGGGGGGACCCTTTGGGACAGAACTCAAAGGAACAGAGGAGGGGGCAGTGGGCGTATCAGGGTCCAAGGCCCGGAAACGGTTGTGAGTCTGAGGAAGGTGGGAAGGACGAGGAGAGGAAGAGCGCAACATGCGAGCATAAGAGACGTTAGCATAAGGCAGGAGCCGGCGAACCTGGCGCCTCGCCCGAGGAAAAGATAAACGCTCCCGGTGCTTCAAGGTGAGGACGGCTGCCTCAAGCTTGTAATGGATACACGCATGGGAGAAGGTAGGATGGGCCTCACCGCAGTTGAGACAGCGAACCTGGGGAGAAGTGCACTCCGACTTAAGAGTAACCTTTACCCCCACACAAAGGACAGAGAGAGACAGTCCCAGAGCAGCGAAGGGCACCATGCCCAAACCTCCAGCACTTGTTACAGAGCCCAGGAGAAGGAATGTACTCCTGGACAGAGCACCTGGCACCAGCAAGAATGACAGAAGGTGGAAGGGTCCTACCATCAAAGGTGATCTTCACAACCCGAAGGAGTTGACGGCGACGACCACGAGGGGGACGAGTAAACGTGTCAACCCGGAGGACAGAATTGCCCTGGGCATCGAGGATATGCCGAATATCATCGTGGCAGTCCTGCAGATTCCGAACACCGGTCGCAACATGGGGCGGGAGCAGAATAGTGCCAACACTGGCATTCAACTGAGCGTTCTTGGAGACCCGAACAGGGGTCTCGCCAAGGCAGAATAAGGCAGCCAAGCGGGAAGCTGCATCCTGAGAAGGAGCAGCAACGACACATGTACAGAGACGAGTAGGGTTGAAAGTAATAGAGGCATCCACGGAATCAACAAGATGTCGATGGAGGGAGAAATCGTCAGGAGGCGCAGAATCAAGAGGGAGGAGATCAAAGTATTTGGCCCACGAAGCGGGACCAAACAAGGCTTGATAGGCATCAGAACGGGAATCAGAACAGAACTGCAAACACTGCATTTGCCTTGTGTAAGAGGCCATCTATGAAGTGCACTTTGTTACATTTGTGTTTTTTTATACCCCTGAATGTTGGCAAATAAAAATGTTATGTTTGTGGAAGTGCTGGATCCTTTACTTCGTGTTAATATCTGAGACTCTGGTAAGGAGGCCACTGTGTTTGTGTCCTCTCTAGCATTTGATGAGTTGGTGGTAGAGTCTGGACATTTTTAGCCATTCTTCTCCTCCAGGCTGATCCAAACAGATCCAGGCGGCTAATCAGTAAAGACTTCAACCACCGGAAGACAGATTGGGAGAACAGAGACCCACATGGAGGACCGGACACATGGAGAGTTAAGCTGCTGGACACGGCAACAAGAAACTTTCTAAGACAACACATCAAGAGACAGACAAGAATGAGAGAAGACGAACCAGCCATGTTTGATTTAATATTCATCCTGAATAAGTCGGATATAAGGGAAGTTAGATTGGAAGCCCCCTTGGGAATGAGTGATCACAGTGTACTGATATTTGAGTACCTGGTAGAGCTAGGAGTAATCTCCCCCAAAAAAGAACTAGAAAACTAGAACTAGAAAAGAACTAGAACTTTGGTATACCGAAAGAAAAATTATGAGGAGATGAGAAAATTCCTAAGAGATATATACCATGGGACACAACTCAAAGCTAAGTTCGTACAAGACGTGATGGACTATGTCATCCAAAAATGTGAGGAGGCAGTAAACAGATTTATTCCGGCCCAAAAGGAAAAACTGAGAAGCAAAATAAGAATCCGTGTTTTAATAGGGCATGTATGGAAGCAAAGGAAATGAACAAAAGGGCGTGGAGAAACTTCTGAAATAACAACACTAGAAAGCAAAGAGAGATACCAGAGAGCCAGGAACGAGTATGTTAGCGTAAGAAGAGAAGCAGAGACAGCATGATGCAGAAAGGATGTAGCAAATAAAGCCAATACCCAACCAAAACTGCACCACAATCACACCAGGAGGAAACCAACAGTGAAAGAACTGGTAATGAAACTTAGAATGGGTAAGGACATGACAGAGGTGTGTGATGAACTTGACAAGAGATTCCAGGATGTCTTAACAATAGAATGAGGTGAGGTCCCTGCACTAGGAGAAGTAGCAGTAAATCAGGCGGCCTTGGAATGGTTCGAAATTACCAGAGATGAGGTTAAGAGGCATCTATTGGATCTGGACGTGAGAAAGACTGTTGGTCCAGACAGAATCTCACCATGAGTACTGAAAGAGTATGCATAAGTATTTTGCTTGTCAATCTCCATAGTGTATCTAGGTCACTGGAGACGGGAGACCTACCATAAATATAGAAGACAGCTAATGTAGTCCCAATATACTAAAAGGGTAATAGGCAAGAGGCACTGAACTACAGGCCGGTGTCCTTAACTTGTATACCGTGCAAGGTGATGGAGAAGATTGTAAGAAAAAACCTAGTAGCACATCTGGAGAAAAGGAACTTCGTGACAAACCACCAACCGGGATGGTAAATTTTGCCCTACTGGTTTAATAAAATTCTAGGATCAGGTGACAAAGGTTAAGCAAGAAAGAGAAGGGTGGGCAGACTGTATTTTTCTTGGACTGTCCAAGAAACTCAAATCCTTTGACACAGTACCCCATAAGAGGCTGGTGCATAAGTTTGAGAAACAGGCAAGAGTAACTTGTAGTGTGCTTCAGTGGATAAGTGAGTACCTAAGCAATAGGAAGCAGAGAGTTACAGTGAGTGGTGAGACCTCAGATTGGCATGAAGTCACCAATGGAGTCCCACAGGGCTCTGTACTCGGACCTATCCTGTTTCTGATATAAGTAAATGATCTTCCAGAGGGGTTGATATCATGCCAGACTTATCCCATGAAGACCATATCAAGAGGATAACAACGACACATGCCAGGTTGGCCAACATGAGAACGGCCTTTGGAAACTTGTGTAAGGAATCATTCAGAACCTTGTATACCACGTATGTCATACCAATCCTGAAGTAAGCAGCTCCAGCATGGAGTCCATATCTAGTCAAGCATAAGATTAAACTGGGGAAGGTTCAAAATTTCCCTCCAGACTATTACCCAAACGGAAGGGTATGAGCTATGAGGAGACTACGGGAATTAAATCTCATGTCGCTTATAGACAGAAGTTTTAGGGGGGGAGGACATAATTACCACATACAATATTCTCAAAGGAATTGATAGGGTAGATAAAGACAGTTTATTTAATACAAGAGGCCCACGCACTCGAGACACAGTTGGAAATTGGGTGCCCAAATGAGCCATAGAGACATTAGAAAGAATTTTTTTTAGTGTCAGAGAGGTTGACAAATGGAATGCATTAGGAAGGGATGTTGTGGAGGCAGACTCCATACTCAGTTTCAAGTGTAGACATTATAGAACCCAATAGGCCCAGGAACCTGTACACCAGTTTATTGACAGTTGAGAAGCAGAATAAAAGAGCTGAAACTCAAACCTCACAAGCACAATTAGGTGGGTATACATACACACACACACACAAACACAAAAACACACACACAAAAAAGATTGATCAAGGTAGTATTCAAGAGCGAGGACATCAAAGAGGACATCCTAGTAAAGAAGAGCAAACTGAGGTATGCAAGGAACTACAAAGAGGTATATGTTCAGAGGGACATGACCAGAGACGAGATAGTAAGGGCAGCAGATGCAAGGAAAAGGTGCAAGGAGAGGGAAGAGAGCCAGGGAACCTCAGCCTCCAACCCAGCAATCCCAGAGGGGAGTGGGGAACCCCAATCCAGCAACCCAGGAACCCCAGGGGGGAATGCAACACCCCTGTCCACCACCCAATAGGGCCCTCCCTACCCCCCAGCACAAACCCTTCCTTACCCCTGCATAATGCCCATCATGAAACCCAAATCCTCCCCCTCCCCTTACCCCAAGTAGCCCCTGGTCTTCTCCCGGCCCCAAGCAGGCCTGAGCAAGACCAAAGCCCTCTATCCCCCACTCCACCTCCCTCCAAACCCCTGTCAACTACACCGCAGGAGGGCGTGCCCTCTCCCCAAGCAATCCCTGCTCCCTCACCCCCAGGACTTCTTCCTGACCCAAGCAGGCCTGAGGAAGACCTAAGCCCTCCACCCCCCACTCCACCTCCCCCTGAACCCCTGGCAACTACCTCACAGGAGGAGGAGCCTACCCAAGTAGCAATGACCATAGAACAACCTCCTACACTTGTAGGGAGTGTGGGTGAAATTGGATATAAGAAAGTGAGTTTCAAGGTAATGTACTCAAACATTGATGGGATTACCAATAAAGCAAGTGAACTGGCAGAAAGGGTGCAAGAAGAAAACCCTGATGTAATAGGACTAACAGAAACAAAATTGTCAGGAGTCATAACAGATGCTGTGTTTCCAAAGGACTACTATATAGTAAGGAAAGAGAGGGAAGGGAGAGGAGGTGGAGGAGTGGCCCTGCTGATAAGGAAGGACTGGAGTTTTTATGAGATGGAAATTCCGGGCTGTGACGGATTCAGAGATTACATAACAGGAACTATAACAATGGGTGGACCTAAGATAATAGTGACAGTCATTTACAACCCTCCCCTAAATGACAGAAGACCTAGACAGGAGTTTGATAGGAACAACATGGCAACCATTAATATAATAGAGAGAGCAGCTTCAGTTGCCTGCAGGAATGGCTCAAGACTCTTAATCATGGGTGATTTCAACCATGGAAAGATAGACTGGGAGAATGGGGACCCACATGGTGGTGCAGATACGTGGCGAGCTAAACTCTTGGAAGTGGCAACAAGGAATTTTCTGAGCCAGCATGTCAAGGAACCCACAAGAATGAGAGGCAATAATGAACCAGCTAGACTCGACTTAATATTCACCCTGAATGAGTCAGAAATAAGGGAAGTCAAAGTTGAAGCCCCCATAGGAATGAGTGACCACAGTGTACTGACCTTTGAGTACTTGGTGGAGGTAGGGATAACCTATCCAAGGATGGGAGTGGAGGGGAAAAGACTGAATTACCGAAGAGGAAAATATGACGAGATGAGGAACTTCCTCAGGGGAATACCATGGGAAACAGAACTTAAGAGACAAGAATGTGCAGGTCATGATGGATATTGTCACCCAAAAGTGCCAGGAAGCTGCAGACAGGTTTATCCCCGTCCAAAAGGAGAAAAACGAAAAACAACAGAAAAACCCATGGTTCAACCAGGAATGTAAGGTAGCGAAACAACTGAGTAAAAGAACATGGAGAAACTACAGAAATAACAGAACACCAGAGAGCAGGGAGAGATACCAGAGGGCCAGAAATGAGTACATCAGAGTGAGGAGGGAAGCAGAGAGACAGTTTGAAAATGACATCGCGAGTAAAGCCAAGACCCAACCAAAGCTGCTCCACAGCCATATCAGGAGGAAAACAGCAGTGAAGGAACAAGTGATGAAGCTGCGGAAAGGGGAGAACAGATACACAGAGAATGACAAGGAGGTGTGTGAAGAACTCAACAAGAGATTCCAGGAGGTCTTCACAATAGAACAAGGAGAAGCCCCTGCACTAAATGAGGAGGCGGCAAACCAAGCAACCTTGGAGGAATTTGACCTCACCAGTGATGAGGTCAAAAGATGTCTGCTGGAGCTAGATGTGACAAAGGCTGTTGGGCCTGATAGAATCTCACCATGGATACTAAAGGAAGGTGCAGAAGCACTAAGTGTGCCACTCTCTATGGTGTATAACAGGTCACTGGAAACAGGAGACTTACCAGAAAGTTGGAAGACAGCTAACGTGGTCCCAATATACAAAAAGGGTGACAGGCAAGAGGCACTGAATTACAGGCCAGTTTCCTTAACTTGTATACCATGCAAGGTGCTGGAGAAGATCGTGAGGAAAAGGCTCGTAGAGCATCTGGAGGGAAATAACTTTGTAACGCACCACCAACATGGGTTCAGAGATGGTAAATCGTGCCTCACAGGTTTAATAGAATTTTATGACCAGGCAACGAAAATTAGGCAGGAAAGAGAAGGGTGGGCCGACTGCATTTTCCTGGATTGCCAAAAAGCCTTTGACACAGTACCCCATAAAAGGCTGTTAAAAAAGTTGGAGCAACAGGCAGGAGTAAAAGGGAAGGTGCTCCAGTGGATAAGGGAGTACTTAAGCAACAGGAAACAGCGAGTAACGGTGAGGGGGAAGACATCAGAGTGGCGAGATGTCACCAGCGGAGTCCCACAGGGCTCAGTACTTGGACCCATCCTGTTTCTAATATATGTGAACGATCTTCCAGAGGGTATAGACTCATTCCTCTCGATGTTTGCTGATGATGCAAAAATTATGAGAAGAATCAAGACGGATGAAGATAGACAGAGACTACAGGATGACCTGGATAAACTGGAGGAATGGTCTAGAAAATGGCTGCTGAAGTTCAACTCTGGAAAGTGTAAGGTGATGAAATTAGGCGAAGGGAGCAGGAGACTGAACACAAGGTATCATCTGGGAGGGGAAATCCTGCAAGAATCAAATAGAGAGAAGGATCTGGGGGTTGATATCACACCGAACCTGTCCCCAGAGGCCCAAATCAAAAGAATATCATCAGCGGCATATGCTAGACTGGCCAACATAAGAACTGCCTTCAGAAACTTGTGTAAGGAATCTTTCAGAACCCTGTATACCACTTATGTAAGACCAATCCTGGAGTATGCAGCTCCAGCCTGGAGTCCATACCTAGTTAAACACAAGACAAAGTTAGAGAAGATTCAGCGGTATGCCACCAGGCTCGTCCCGGAACTGAGAGGATTGAGCTACGAGGAAAGGCTAAAGGAGCTGAACCTCACATCCCTGGAAAACAGAAGAGTAAGGGGAGACATGATAACCACCTACAAAATTCTCAGGGGAATTGACAGGGTGGACAAAGACAAACTCTTCAGCACGGGTGGGACACGAACAAGGGGACACAGGTGGAAACTTAGTACCCAGATGAGCCACAGAGACGTTAGAAAGAATTTTTTTAGTGTCAGAGTAGTTAATAAATGGAATGCACTAGGAAGTGATGTGGTGGAGGCTGACTCCATACACAGTTTTAAATGTAGATATGATAAGAGCCCAGTAGGCTCAGGAATCTGTACACCAGTTGATTGACAGTTGAGAGGCGGGACTAAAGAGCCAAAGCTCAACCCCCCCAAGCACAATTAAGTGAGTACAATTAGGTGAGTACAAAGTAAGTTAGAAAGATGGGGTCCAAGAGCTAATAGCTCGATTCTGCATACACAAATAGTAAATAGTGAATACACTCTCACACACCCACATTGGCCCCCTCCCCTTCTGCCATCATTTAGGACCCCAATACATCTCAGCTTCCTCCTTGCCTCTCACCCCCATCTCTGCCACCCGCCCTGCAAAAGGGGCGAGACATGGTCGCGCAGGCCATTCAAGACCCGCCAGTTGCCACAATTATATTTACAAATATTATTTCTACAGGCATACCTCAGAATAAGAGTTTAATCCGTTCCTGGAGACGCCTCGCCTTCCGAAGTTAATTTCCCCATAAGAAATAAAGGGAAATGAATTAATCCGTTCCTGACTACCCCCAAAAACCCCACATCAAACTAAATTTTTATACCTAATTTACCTAATTCATCTAAATAAACCTACAAAACTGTGTTCCAGTTATTACTTACCTTGCTGTCGAGTGCTGTAGGCGTATGGAAGATGGTGAGGAGGGGGGAGGAGGAGAGGAGTTACTGTTTGGAAGGGGAGTCCCCTTCCATAATCACATCACATAACCCCATGCCTTGTAACACTATGGATACCACTTCTCTTTCTAAATTTTTCAAACCAGCCCCTGCTTGCCTTAAACTCTTTCTTATCTGCATCACTCGTTGCAGGGGTATTCTTTAGAAGGTCTTCGTGCAACACCCTGGCTTTCTCACAAATAATGGCCTCCGAAACACTATCACCCCTCAACTCCTTGTCGTGTATCCAAATTAATAACAACTTTTCCACTTCTTCAAGTACTGTAACCCCGCGATTATCCGGGATTCGAACATCCGAAAAACGCCCTTATACGGCCAAAATCGTGAACGGATAAAGTTATCACAATATCCGGCCAAAATAGCCACAGGGACCGGATTAAAGCAGGTTTTCTGCAGAAATTACACTATCCGGTCAGTCCCCCAGATAATCGTGCCTTTGTCCGTATATGAAAACATGAGGCGAGCCATACGGTATTAATCCCGTCTGCCCGAGACTCGAGGCGCATGGTGTAGGTGGGGGTGGGGTGGGTGGGTGGTGTTGGGAGGGTGGGAGGGGTGCGTCAGGAGGGACTACCTGGGTACAGGAATTACCATTAATTTTAGAACAATTAATCATAGCCAAAAACAAATAAAATAACTACTAGTAATTATGTAATAACAAATAAATAAGTTTCCTAAAAGCATTGTGCACAGGCTGAAGTTTCCTTAAAAAATATTGTGAATTTTTTTCCTCCTGGCGGCCTACATAACGCGTTATGGCTGCCCCAAGTGGACCTGTCCAACACTGGTCAACCCATGTGCGTCCGTCCCTCGTGTTATACACAGTGCTGCGCCATTAGTGAAATATTTTTTTAAATAACTTTTTTATTTTCATAGTAATTTTGAACATTTTAGGCCAAGAATATGTCTGGTAGCAGCATCAATCGTTCTGGAAGTGTTAAGAGGAAGAAGATTGTCCTAGCAATTAAAGACAAGTTACGTGTTGTTCAAACAGTGAGGCGTCACAGGCAGCCAAGCGCCTTCAACAAGTGAGGCGCCACAGGCAAGCCAAGCTCCTTCAACAAGTGAGGCGCCACAGGCAAGCCAAGCGCTTTCAACAAGTGAGGCGCAAGCAAGCGCCTTTAACAAGTGAGGCATCACAGGCAAGCCAAGCGCCTTCAACAAGTGAGGCCTCACAGGCAACCCAAATGCCCTCAACCAGTGAGGCTTCAGCAGCTGGCAGTCAAA
The DNA here is from genome assembly GCF_040958095.1 of Procambarus clarkii. Lineage (NCBI taxonomy): Eukaryota > Metazoa > Arthropoda > Malacostraca > Decapoda > Cambaridae > Procambarus > Procambarus clarkii. Next base: position 20,194,580 of record NC_091190.1, on the reverse strand, counting down.
ACTAACTTAGCTTAATGAACTGTACAGTAATTTTAAGTGTTAATTTTAGTGTTGTGTTAGTATAGGTTACGTAAATTGTTAAGAATTTTTAACTTCAAGATGTGTGGCATCAATCAAGAAGACGAACACCAACAAGGTAAGTTGAGGTTTCTAGTTGAATATTTAATAATTGTATGTGGCAAGGCAATTCAAATTATGTTGTTTGTAGTATAAAAATAGTTGGAAATGGTCACTTTTGGACTCGTAGGTGAAAAAGTACCATTATCCGAAAAATGTGATAATTCGGCTGGGGGTCCTTCCCATATAGTCCGGATGATCGAGTGGAGACAGTATTTGTGGTCTTTGTGCCGTTAATGTTCTTACTCCTTTTGCCACTTTAGCACCCATAATCTGATTTTTCTTCTTAAGTATAGTGCATATTGTTGATGTGGCTTTGTTGTACTGCCTACACAGTTCAACAACACGTGTACCGTTCTCATGCTTCCGAATGATCTCTTGTTTCTCCTCTATTGTCATCCTCACATGAGCTTTCTGGCCTTTATCCTTACCACTGGCTTTCTTGGGACCCATGGTGAGATATATAATAACAAATTGTATAGACAAATCACCAAAAATCCAACAAAACACTGAAAATCTGCGAGAAGAATTGATGTGGGGGTAGTCACTGAGCGCGAGACAATGGTAAACTGAGGGGCGGCGGGGCGGAGGGGCGACGATCGCCGAACCACCACGCGCTAGGTCGGCCTGTACGCGTATCATCAAACTCGCGTCCCGAAGTAACCCTCGCCTTCTGAGACAAATTTTTGGAGTAAATACTGCTCGCCTTCCGAAAACCTCGCATACAGGGACAATCGCATTCCGAGGTACCACTGTATGTATTTTCAATGCTTTCTAATGTTTTTTCGTATCGTATCAGATGTATATATGTGTCCTGACAATGTATATAAAGTATAACGTCCATAATGTTCCATGGAACTGTGATACATGTGTCACTAAAGTATCCTCAATAAAGGTTTATTGTTGCAATATTACTTGTTTTACTTTCACTAATAATACATTATATATAGTTTCACACACTATTTACAAAGTAACACACAGTATTACACTCTTAGTACTAAGCAAGCGAGCGATATTCAAAGAAGAGTGATATCCAACTCATGTGCTACGGAAAAAATTAAAATATAAAAAAATGGCAACCACGTACAAAACTCGGTCGCTTCAAATGACTTCTTAGGTTACTTTTCAACAGAAACGTGTGGTCAATTATTCATTTACAGGAATTAGTGACCAGGATTGTGATAATAGCAGGATTGTGGTTATAATTAGCATTGTGTGTAGTATTGTGGAAGGAGGAATTTTGGTGAGGGAGGGAGGGCGAGAATTGAGGTAGCCTCAATGTGTGTGTGTGGCAGCCACTATTGTTTTGCTCACCATACTAGCTTAGTGGTTCGCTATGGGCAACACATATGTACATAGGTATATACAGTGTGTGTAGTGTAAGAACAGCAACAGGAGAATGTTGAGAGGAGCTATTTTGGTGAGGGAGGTTACGTCGTAATTGTTGCGTCGTCTGCTGTCTGCTGTGTGATTTTTCATGCAGTGTGTGGTGGCAACTGTACTGTTTGGACACAATACCAGCTTACTTGCATAGTTCTGGTAAATAAAACATGTAGATAGGTATATATAACATGTGTAAATAGTGTAATAAGAACAATAACAGTATGGTGGGAGGAGCAATGTTGGTGAGTAAGATGTTGGAGTGAGGGAGACTGGCTGGGTGTGGCTGCTCTCACTTGAGGTGTTCTGAATGTGTTGATGGTGAATGTATATAGTATGTGACAGTGTATAGTGTGTAAATAGATTGTATATATACATAAATTAGCATGATACATAGTAAATATGTGCAGCATATGTATACACAAGTGTCATGCACGTAACAGTGTCTTCGGACAGTACGGATGTTTTACTGCCATAATATAGTGTACGTGTTCATTATACATAGGATTAGCACGTAAAAACAAATAAAATGTATTTGGAACTGTACGCAAAAAAACCAGCGTTGAATGTAATGAAACGCCATTTTCTGGGCGAGACCCGGAGGCTCCCCGGAGCTTTACCGGCTGATATGCTAATGTCAGACTTTGGCATCAGTCATGTATATGGAGTTCTAGGGCCTACCGGGGACCACGAGCCAGAACCTGGCCCCCTCAGAGAGGCAAGGGAAGCAATGGCCTATAGAAACCCCCGTGTGGTTGGAAGCATTCTATGTCTGCCATCGACCGGGTCAAGCATCCAGAAAGGTAAGCATTCCAAAACAAACCCCTATTCTGGTGAAAATTGCTACCTAAGCCGAACTAGTGGATAGAACTCTTTAACAGAAAACAAGGAAACTAGTATGACGTCATACGTCACCGCGCCGCTGTCTGCGCAGCTCCCCCCTCCCCGGGAGGGGGAAGGGGGAGCCCCAGACCTCCCACGCCGGCTATCCACCCATCAGTTCTGAGGCTGGATGTCAAAACACGCGAAAAACGCCGACCGGAGGGAGGGAGGGTTGCCGGGGAGCCTCCGGGTCTCACCCAGAAAATGGCGTTTCATTACATTCAACGCTGGTTTTCTGGGGGGAGCCCCGTCGGCTCCCCGGAGCTAACTACCCACAGAGGAAGGTCAAAGGGACAAAACCGGGAGGCGGACACCACGCACCCCCAAAGGAGGCGAGACAACTGGCAGCAAACGCCAACCCAAGGCGCCACAGCCCCGAAAATCCCGGGAACAACACGAGAACCACGAGCAGCAAGGCCCCTGCACGAACACCAAAAATCCAAGCCCGAAAGACTGCAAGGCCACGTCGCCCAGAAGGCAGCGAGAGCAGCGAAGCCACGAACGCCACAGGCATGAGGGAAGAACACAGGCAGCTTAGCCGCAAGAACACGGCTGACCACCCGGGACACCATCACCCGCGAACCGGGAAGAACAGAACCGGATCAACGCAAAACGCTCCGGACCCAAACGCCGTGGCACGCAAACAACAGCGGAGGGCCGCCACTGAACACAAAAACGACACACCCCCGGCCCGACCAACGAAGCACCAACAAACCCTGGACCCCTCCAGAATGCAGCAGCCCCACCCCGCGCCAGAAAAGATGGAGACTGCTGCCATCAAACAACCAAAACGCTAAAACCGAAGGAGCAAGAAAACTCAGCGAACCGACCCCCAGAGGCAAAGGCCCAAAGGAAAGAGCCGACGAAAAAACACACCGGAACCGAAGGGGCACTACCAACCAAGGAGAAGACAGAGCACGCTGACCAGAGACCAGGATGGTGCAAGCGGCGCATGAACAGGCCGGAGGTGAAACGACGCACAAGACAGCTGACTAACGGTGCAGAAGCAACACCAAGACCGAAAGCAAGCTGAAGCGGCTCCGCCTGCGCCGCACGAAAAGAGGCGACAGTATGTGGCAAGACGACGGCCCCCAACCCCCACTAGAAAACCAAGCTGAGAGTAAACCAAGCCAACAAGAGTAACCACCTAAGAAGGGACAGGAAAAGGAAGGACCGCCAAAATACCCATACTGCCGCCAAGAGAAGCACGCAGGTGGGACACCTACCACGAAGCCACCCGACCACCAACCGGAGGCGAGACCACAAGGCAGAACATAAGCAGCCCCGACAAGGCCCCCCCCCGAGCCCAGGAAAAAGGCGGAGCCGCGAGAAGATCTCGGGCGCGACCACCGAAACCCAGGCGGCACAAGGAGATGGAACGTCTGCCGAACAGAAAAACTCCCCAAAGCATGCAAGCCCGCCAGGAGTTCAGAAACGATGGGTCCGACGCGAGACATCGCAAGAACCCCCCCCCCAAAAAAAAAACAACAACAACCGGCAGGGCAAGCTAGGAAAACCAAAGAAGGCGGAAGGGTCGCCGCCAGAACAGGACCCGAACCAAGGGGCACGAACAACTGCAATAGACCGAGACAAAGAAGCACATCACAGGACACAGGCTGACCAACGCCTAAGAACACACGCAGAACATCCCTGCTGCAGAGGAGGCAGGAAGAAAGAGCAGAAGCACAAAAAACCCCAGGAGAACAACCAGGGGTGGACAATCAGGCAGGGACAAAAACCGCACGCAATCCCCAGGCACAAAACGGCAGCAAAGTGCCACTCCACAACCGGACACAGGAACAAGGACACGCCACCGTGAAACACGGTACCAATGCACACGTGCAGCAGCAGCAGCAACAGGCACCACTGCAACATGCAACATGTAAATAGCAACTCCCCTCTGCAAAGGCAGAGAACGGAGCAGGCAGACCCCAGACAGGGCCAACGGAGACAACAAAAACCTTGCAGGCCCAGAAACCTGCACCAGGCGACCGACGGCGGAGAAACCCTGCTCGATACCTGCTGGATGAGGTACTGGGAGCTCTTTTACACCTGAAGGCCGGCCCAAGGTCAGGCCAGACCGGCCAGAGGATGGCCCACCAGGCAGCTGCTAGGAGCAGTCCACCGGCCCACATACCCCCACAACCAGGACGGGCCGGAACTGCCATACGAAAACAGGCCAGTGCGCCCTGGAAGTCCACGGACGAACCAGCAAGAAGGCTTATGCTTGCAAGTAGGTCGTGTAACAACCACAGACCACTGATGGTAATACAGTGTTCCCCAAAAGTGCCAATAGCACCACTGCACTCCACTGGTACTATCCCGCAAGTTCTACCAGATAGGCGGGACCCAAGAGCCAGAGCTCAAATCCTGCAAGCACAGCCAGGAGCCTCACCAGGTGAGTACAGAACCAACCCTACAACCCCCACACCTCACAACATTAAAAAGGAGGGTCCCCTGAATGACTCCAGCATGGGTTGGACATGCACATGAGGGGGACAGGAAGGAGTGATAAAAGGACAGTCACTGGTGTGCGAACGGTCTCAGTCGTACAAAAATATACCTAAATAAAGACAGGTATATAAACACCGCCGCATCCAGCGCCCGGTCAAAAGACGCCAGACTGCAGAAACTCACCTGGCGAATGGTGGCACGAACTTGACATGACTCAACCGTGCCCAGAAGAACTTGGGAGCACCGCCAGGTGAAGACGCCAGAGCCGGACCCTGCCGGACCCGCAGGAGAACAGGGAGAGGCGAAGGAGGCGGTCCACACCCATGACACAGGGAAAACCGCGGTGTCCTCCCCACAACTGGGAACCAGGACACCCCCGGCGCGAAGGGGCACATACCGCAGCCAGGGAGAAGAACGAGAGGCGAAGCACTGTAGCAAAAAAGGGGCGCAAAACCCCAGCACTGAAACACCGCCCAGACCAAAACAAACTCCACGGCGCATGCGCATAACACGCTGGCCGAACCGCACACCCTCCCTGCGGGAAGGCGCCAGCCAGCACTACTGCACGAGAAAATGAGCCAAAAGAGGAAGCAGGAACAATAAAACCGGCCAAAGAAGCAAAGAGCCCAAAAAGGAACCCAACCGGGCGACAAGGAGCCCAACCGGGCGACAAGTAGCCCAACCGGGCGACAAGTAGCCCAACCGGGCGACAAGTAGCCCAACCGGGCGACAAGTAGCCCAACCGGGCGACAAGTAGCCCAACAGGGCGACAAGTAGCCCAACAGGGCGACAAGTACGAGGAGCCGACAGACGTTCCAATAATGCGGGAAGTAGCGAAAAACCGTCCCGTACCCTCGAGAACACAGAAGCCAACACTAGTCCCGAAGGAACACGAAGGCGCAGGCGCACCCGAGATCAGAAGTCACGCAGAACCCCATCGAACGGGGAAACATGACAAAAACACCGTCCCAAAAAGGGGGGGAGGAAACATCCACCCACAGGACGGAACCAACCGACTCAAAGGCCAAGGAACCGAGCCCGGGGAGGGGCCGACATCCAAAAGCACGTACGGCGAGTGGGGAGGAAAGATCCCACTCCGCGTAACCACAAGCCCCGCCTAGAGGGGGATAAAAACCCCCATGGGGTCTAACGGGGCCAAGGCCCCCCCCAAGTCAGCCCCTCCCCAGCCCCGGGAACCTACACGACAGGCCCCGGGGCCGAGCCGTTCCCCCAAAGCCCCGGCCGTACCAGAAAACCGGGGCAGCCGTGAAAACACTAAGGAAGGGAGCCCACTGGCAGACTCATACAACACGGCTGGAGGAACAGGCCCAAATGCCCCCGTCACTACCCCGGAAGGGGAATTCCCCGAGACTGCCCAAGTCTCAACACCACCAAAAACCCCGCCCCAAACCTACAGACGGTAAGGAACCGGATGCAGGCAGGAAGGGTGAACCAGGGGAAAGACAAGGGGGCGTGGATGGAACCGAAGCAACCAACACCCCCAAGTCCCAAAACGAACTACAACGGGGCAGCCCCGGGGCTCCCGGGGAGGAAACCACGAGAACGTTGCCACCACCAAGGCTCAAGTGCAACGCCCCTGCTGCCCGCACCCGCTTTGTTAGCACAACTGGGTAACCGAGCCACAACGAGCAACCAAACTCGCAGGACTCCGGGTCGAAGGTGTCACCGACCCCACAGGCAGCAGACGGAGGCAAAACAGAGAGTCACCCAGAGACAAAAGGTGAGAGCAACCCTCAAACTCGCTGGAAGCGAGGGGGGGACTCTGGGGTCACATCCATCGGACCCGCGCGCCCCCAGGGGTTTCCCAGGGTCCCGAGCGTTTACTTTAAGAGGACTCGCGCTCAGGTAATCCCAGGCAGGGTACTGCTAACCGGCACCCAAAGCTACCAAACAACTTTCTAAGAGCTGAACCCCCGGGACGTGTACACTCACGGGGACCTAGCAGGGGGTACCACCAGAAAATACTCAGAACACAAGGGACACAAGGGGCAAGAACAAAGGCAGACCCCCCCACCAGGTAGATAAACAAAAAGAAAAAGAAAACCCCGCAAGAGGACAGCGTACCCAAGCGGAACAGAGCCGGCCGCTATGATTGGTAAAGACAAGCTGCACAGTACCCCGCGCCCCACCAGTGCAAACATTGCCCCTTACTCTAAGGCGAACAAGGGAGACAAAACACCCGAGCACACAAAGAGCGGCCGAAAACCAAGCAGTAAACGGCCAAGCAGGGGCAGGACCCAAGGAACTTGTGGAAGGTGGCCCCAAGCCCCAAGGGCAGTACTTACAGGGCACCTAGGGAAGGGAACCCTAGGCGCATGCAGCCCGAGTACTGAAGAATCACTCTCGGCTCATGCACCACCTAGAAAACAGACACCACACTCTAGGTACAGTGCTGAAACAACCACTGGAGCCGGAGCACATAACCATTGCCTATAGCATCAGCCGAAGAACTGATGGGTGGATAGCCGGCGTGGGAGGTCTGGGGCTCCCCCTTCCCCCTCCTGGGGAGGGAGGAGCTGCGCAGACAGCGGCGCGGTGACGTATGACGTCATACTAGTTTCCTTGTTTTCTGTTGAAGAGTTATATCCACTAGTTCGGCTTAGGTAGCAATTTTCACCAGAATAGGGGTTTGTTTTAGAATGCTTACCTTTCTGGATGTTTGACCCGGTCGATGGCAGACATAGAATGCTTCCAACCACACGGGGGTTTTTATAGGCCATTGCTCCCCTTGCCTCTCTGAGGGGGCCAGGTTCTGGCTCGTGGTCCCCGGTAGGCCCTAGAACTCCATACACATGACTGATGCCAAAGTCTGACATTAGCATATCAGCCGGTAAAGCTCCGGGGAGCCGACGGGGCTCCCCCCAGAAATGAACATACAGTACAACCTCGATTCAACGTACCCCGATTCAACGAATCTCCGGCTAGTTCGCACACTTTTCAGGCCGAATTTACTCACCCGGTTCGACTAACAATGGTTCGCCGAAGCGAGGGATGTTCGGATTTGCTTACGATGTCCAGACAGAGTTCACAGACTGGTGGAAAACTTTCCCATTCTATAACAGATTACAATCAATAATTCTCTCATATGACAAGTTGGATCACACAAGTGGATCACACAAGTGGACCACACAAATGGACCACACAAGTGGACCACACAAATGGACCACACATGTGGACCACAAGTGGTCCACAAGCTTACAATTTTGGGACAGAGTTCACAGAGTGGTGGAAAACTTTCTCATTCTATCACAGATTACAATTAATAATTCCTTCATAAGAAGTTGGATCACACAAGTGAACCATATGAACCAAACACCAGCCAAAATGGTCCACACAAACACCAGCCAGTGATCCACACAAGTGAACAACTGAGTTTCCATGATTTTCGTTCACTGATTTGGGGCACACGTATCTTTGTACATTAATTTAAAGGATGAAGCGTGATTACCTAGCTACATGTGGTAAAATCTCCTTATAGACATTTTCTGTGATGAAACAAGATGAGTGAGGGTGGACAGATAAGAGAATACTATACTGTAAACCTCACTTTACAGTGAGGTTTCACTCACTTTCGTCTGTGTGTCGTCATAGTTCAGTGACCCATGACTTTTGAAAGTTTCATATTAATAAATAATTTCTAAAACCAGTTTTAATAGCTTTTTATTATCCTAATTAAACTAAACTAAATAAAACCGAAAATATGCTGTAACATGATAGACATCTGCTCTTTGAGAAATTACTGTATGTTATTGGAACAACTCTAGCGTGAGTGGACGGGTCTAATCCCTGTACACACACCATGCTTGTTTCATCCCTCCCTCCCCTCCCTCCCTCCCTCTCTCCCCCTCTCTCTCTCTCTCTCTCCATCCATCCCCCTCCCTCCATCCATCCCCTCCATCCATCCATCCATCCCCCTCCCTCCATCCATCCATCCATCCCCTCCCTCCCTCCATCCATCCCCTCCCTCCATCCATCCCCTCCCTCCATCCATCCATCCCCTCCCTCCATCCATCCATCCATCCATCCCCTCCCTCCATCCATCCATCCCCTCCCTCCATCCATCCATCCATCCATCCATCCATCCATCCCCTCCATCCATCCATCCATCCCCTCCATCCATCCATCCACCCATCCATCCCCTCCCTCCATCCCCTCCCTCCATCCATCCATCCATCCCCTCCCTCCATCCATCCCCTCCATCCATCCATCCATCCCCTCCATCCATCCATCCATCCCCTCCCTCCATCCATCCATCCCCTCCCTCCTTCCATCCATCCATCCCCTCCCTCCCTCCATCCATCCATCCATCCATCCATCCATCCATCCATCCATCCCCTCCATCCATCCATCCATCCATCCATCCCCTCCATCCATCCATCCATCCCCTCCATCCCCTCCCTCCCTCCATCCATCCATCCATCCCCTCCCTCCATCCATCCATCCATCCATCCATCCATCCCCTCCATCCATCCATCCATCCCCTCCCTCCATCCATCCATCCATCCATCCATCCATCCCCTCCATCCATCCATCCATCCCCTCCCTCCATCCATCCATCCATCCATCCATCCATCCATCCATCCCCTCCCTCCCACCATCTATCCATCCATCCCCTCCCTCCATCCATCCATCCCCTCCCTCCATCCATCCATCCCCTCCCTTCATCCATCCATCCATCCCCTCCCTCCATCCATCCATCCACTCCCTCCCTCCATCCATCCAACCATCCATCCATCCCCTCCCTCCATCCCCTTTCTCCCTCCATCCATCCAGAATTGAAGAAACAAATCAAGTTAAAAAAAAAAAGTTAACTGGGTCAGAGTTAGGGTTATCAGCGAGTCGGTCCCTTGACCACCACCGACACACCTCCCCCCCCCACCCCTACAGCCCATACACACACACACCCTCAAATCATCCATCCTTCCATCCCTCCCTCCATCCTACCATCAATCCATCTACATCCTCTCCTTCCCTGCCTCCCTCCCAAGCTCTGCCTGCCTCCCTCCGTGCTTGCCTCCCTCCCTGCCTCTCCCTCACAATCTCTGCCTGCCCACCTCCCACTGATTTGTGGCAGACGTATCTTTGTAAATTAATTTAAAGGCTGAAGCGTGATTAGCTAGCTACATGTCGTAAAATCTCCTTATAGACATTTTCTGTGATAAAACAAGGTGAGTGAGGGTGGACAGATAAGGGAATACTGTTCTGTAAACCTCACTTGGTTTTCCTTCGTCTGTGTCGTTATAGTTCAGTGACCCATGACTTTGAAAGTTTCAGACTAATAAATCATTTCTAAAACCAATGCTTTAATAGCTTTTTATTATCCTAATTAAACTAAACTAAATAAAACCGAAAATATACTGTAATATGATAGACATCTGCTATTTGAGAAATTATTTGTTATTGGAACAACTCCAGCGTGAGCGAGTGGACGGGTCCAATCCCTGTACACACACACCATGCGTTTCTCGTTTCAATTCGTCGCCACAGTTCAGTGACTACGGCTTCGAAATAATAAAATTAATAAATCATTTAATCAATGGTCATTTAACAGATGATGAGATTATACAAAATGTTACTGGCACTGTTGACGTTCCCAGCACCAGCACAGCCGTACCCAGCACCAGCACAGCCGTACCCAGCACCTGCACAGCCATACCCAGCACCAGCACAGCCGTACCCAGCACCAGTACAGCCGTACCCAGCACCAGCACAAAAGCAGCTGAAGCCAACACAGCAGCAGCGAGCACCAGCAAAGCTGATGCAAACATCTAAAAACATCGTGTGTGAAGTGAACAATTAGAATAAGTGTTAAATTCAAGTGTGTACATAGTGTTAAAATTAAAGTTGCAATAATTCTAATGTACAATAGTTTTCAAGAACTGTATTGTAGTACTCAACATACAGCAAAACCACTTTTAATAATACAGTGCTAACGGCTTAATGCACTGCAGTACCTATTTACTGTAGAGCATTCACAACTTCACAAAACTTCAAGATGGACATAACTCCAACAATAAGGTAAATACATGAATTACAGTATTTTTAGTAGAGTAGTAAAATATAGGTACAGTAAGTAATATGATACAATGCATTTTTATTGTGTACAAGAATAAAAAAGACACTGACGCAAACGCCTCTTGAAGGTCACCTCTTGCAACGAATCCAACGCTCCAACGAACTGGGGGTGGTCCCATATAGTATGTTGAATCGAGGTTGTACTGTAAATATATTTGTGGCAACTCGCGCACCCTACTGGCCCCGGGAGCGTACATCACGGGCGAATGGGGAATGATGACGTCACGCGCCATCTTACGGACCCCATAGCAGCCAAAGTAAGCACAATTTCGATTTTTTTTTTAAATACCCATACTGAGGGAAGGGTTTTTGACACTTTAAAAAATCAAAATAATTTTTTCCAGAGAATTTATTTCCTGCACACTAGGAGGGTGTCATATTTGGAGGCAACACAGTTAAGGGGTTAAGCAATGTCTCAGAACGTTGGCCAGAAAAAATCAGATTCAGACAAAAATCGATAAATTCATGATTTCAACTGTTCATGAAAAATCTTCGTCTACAAGCCATGCTGCACCTGCTGATGCTGAATTCCCATCAACAAGTTGTGCAGCCTCCGCCAGTAGCGAATGTTCTACAAGCCATGCTGCACCTGCCGATGCTGAATTCCCATCAACAAGTTGTGCAGCCTCCGCCAGCAACGAATGCTCTACAAGCCATGCTGCACCAGCTGATGCTGAATTCCTATCAACAAGTCGTGCAGCCTCTGCCGGCAACGAATGCTATACAAGCCATGCTGCACCCGCTTATGCTGAATTCCCATCGACAAGTCGTGGAGCATCCGCCGACAACAAATGCCCTACAAGCCATGTTGCACCCGCTGCTGCTCAATTCCCATCGACAAGTCGTGGAGCATACGCTGGCAATGAATGCCCTACAAGCCACGTCGCACCCGCCGTATCGACAAGTCGTGGAGCATCCGCTAACGAAATAAAATATGATTGAAAGGCACATAAATTAGTGTAAAGAGTGTTGATAGAGTACAGTATTGTAAGTGTTAATTATTGATTAAGCCTTGACAAAAAGATAATGTACAGTGTAAATATACAGAAGAAATAATTTTCAATTGTGAAGTAGAATTAGAACTCGTGTGAATTAGTAGTAAGCCTAGCTGTTGTGTGAAGTGAATGCCTGAAAATAAGTGTACATACTGTATGTACCCTGTATACAATATAAACTACAGTGGCACCTCGACTTACGATTGCCCCTACTTACGATAATTTTGCGTTACGATGTAAATTTCATTGAAAAATGCAACTCGACATCCGATGGTGTCGTCGACTTCCAATATTTGTTGGTACACGTTCAGGTCGACCGAGCGCATGGTTCCCAGTCACGCGGCCGACCTGCCTCAGTTTACTACAGCTGCCCGCTTAGTGATGATCGCGCCTATAAGAAATTCCGCTTTTGTGGTGATTTTTTGCATTTTGAACATTAAAGTAATTATTATATATCACGCCATGAGTCCCAGGAAAGTCAGTGGTAAGGCTCAACATACGAGATCCCATGTAAGGATGACAATAGAGCAGAAACAAGAGTACAAAATATCACTTCCTCAACAATTAAGAAAATGTGTGCAGCATGGGAAGAATTGCAAACCTTTGCTGAAACGACTCGCCCAAATTAAGTTGCAGTAGGCCGTTGCCTTAACCTATTCAATGACACTTTGATGCATCATTACAGACAATTGTTAAGACGAAGGGAAAAAACAAAGTCTCTTGACAAATTTGTAGCGAGACAAGCACTGAACCACAACCAGGTAGGTCATAGTGGTATTCAGGCAAAACGTAGGAGAGAGTACCCCAGAGAAAACATCACTGCCTGATGTGATAATGGAAGGGGACTCCCCTTCCAAACAGTAACAACTCTCCTCCTCCCAACTCATCACCATCTTCCATATGCCATCAAGAGCCCTCCATAAAGGTAAGATCAACTTAGGTACTGTATTGTAGTTAGAAAAACATTGTATTCAGTATAAAATGTATTTGTATGTTAATATTTTGGAGGGTGGGAAACGGATTAATTCAATTCCCTTTATTTCTTATGGGAAAAATCGCTTTGACTTACGATATTTCGAGTTACGATCAGTCTCTAGGAACGGATTAGCATCGTAAGTTGAGGCCCCATTGTATATAAAACTGTACTGAACAATATAAAACAAGCGCTGCAGAGGATGACGTAATCTTCACAGTTTTGTAATCTTCAGCTTCATTAAAAGTAAGTCAATTTACCAATTTTATTATAGCATTACAACATATTAATTTTTTTTTCAACAAAAGATACATATTAGTCTCTGCAAATTTATATTCTATCATTAGCAGAGAAAAGGTGAACTCAAAATATTTCTTCTTGGCTAGCTCTCAGTTAGTGACAAGGCTCGATCGCCATTTTATGGCCTGGCCGCCACAGCCTGTGTCGTAACATTAAAAATACATTACCTGCACTGTACAGGGTAAAACAAAACACATCTCTAAAATTTTATTGAGAAAATATTAACAATCACTGATTGATACATGAATGTTTTGCAATACAAAGGAATGAACCAATTTTTTCCCACCCATCTGGACTTGATCAGAGCGTGTTCACACATCATCCATGCAGCAGCCAACAGCTGGCTTAATCGTCGGCGTGGCACTAAATTGGAACGCAATTACACAACGAACTTTATTTATTTTTAATTACACAGTATAAAATATATCTAACCCTAAAGTTACTTGAAAAATTACCCGACCAGACTTGACTTCGGAAATGCCGGAGCTCCGGAAATAACGACCAGAGTACAGCTGCATATAGGCCGTTAAACTGAGTGGATACTGATATATAATAAAATGTGTGAATCATCGCTATACTTAAAAGTATTGTGTGCATATTAGTGATTCAATTATTATGTTTATAAAACAATAAACAAAAAGTTTTGCTATTATTATTATACTATATACACAGGTTATCTATAAGTATCTGCATGTTTTGTTCACCATAACAAACCACTAAGTTGTTATGGTGAGTCAAAACAACAAGAGTGGCCACCACACACTAGCCAGCAAACGCCGCCACCTTCCCTCCCTCACCAACATTCCTCCTCCCACCATACTGTTTATGATTTCATTCACTACATATAAATGTTATATATAAGTATCTACATGTTTTGTTCACCATAACTGTACAGCTAATGTTATGAACCCCAGGTAGCCTAGTGAGGTGAGAGTTTGCCTTGTACGAGTTATTCTACCCATCTGACTAGAGGATTCAGAGGTAGGAGTCAGGGGAAGGAAATAAATTAAGTAAATGTCAGTGAATGACTAAATAGAGACAAGCAGAGGACAAGCATCTTATAGAAGACAGATGAAATGAGATGTCGACATTTTGATTTGTGATGTGACGCAGGCGGAGGTCATAACGCGCCACTCGAGTTGCAACAGTTGTCAGGAATAGACGTACATAAGTGCCTCCTGGGAAGAAAGAAGAACATAGTTCTTGGTTTAGTGTTTGAAGTGAAGGCTTCTTGTTACAAAGTGTGAGGAACCTGCCGAGGACATCACATGTCATTTCTCGGTGATCATGAAGATATTAGGGAGGACCCGAAGCCCACAGGGTGGTTGTGTCCTGTTGTGGATCCTAATGTGAGAATCCTTCGAATGGAGGAAAGCAAGCAGGTATTTCTGTGTGAAACCTGCCATGCGACTTCGTAGACTCAAGTCAGGACTGTAGAAAGCATTTACAGACAGTCCAAGAGGCTTTTGATGGATGATAGCGCCAAGTTAGAGCATCAGAGGGCAAGCGTCATTGTGTCCTAAATTTCTGAGGTTTGAGTGGGGAGAAGTTCGTGGTGGAGCTTGGTGTCTGAAGAAGATTATAAGGTGAACTTCAAGTGTGGAGCCGAACTCCAGTGGAGGAGTTGAACTCCAGTGGTAGAGCAGAACTTAAGTGGTAGTATGGAACTTCAAGTGTAGTGGAGTTACAAGTTTTTTATGTAAAGCCACATATAGGAACTTCACAGGCATTGAAGAGGGAAGTAGCAGCAATTACTGGAAAACTGCAAGAGTATCTACCTGATTTTGAGGACCTAGACAGATGTTCTTAGTGGTGGGCTTCAGAATGTAGAACAGAGAACTGTATGGACACTATGATATGTATGAGGGAGGACTTGAATGCATAGGGCATGAAAGATGCAGTGTAAGGCGAGAAATTTATCTTTTTTCTTGTCAGAGATATCTTTATATGCCAGTTATTCAACCCTAAGCAGTGAGGAAGAAGTAGGCTGTGGGGCCAAAAATTGAGCAGCAGCCAAGTGCAGTTCATTTGCTGAAGACTTGATATGATAGTGTGTAGTGGTTTGTAGCAGCCAAGGGTACAGAACAGTACAACCTCAATTCAGCGTACCCCGAATCAACGAATCTCCGGCTAGTTTGCACAGGACACACACACACACACGGTGTATGAGCCGGAGGAGGCAGAAGTCACACTGCAGCAAGCTCCTGGAAATATCGAATTACCTAAGTATTGGGCACAAGTTGAGGGCTACAGTGGTGTCCCAGGTTACATAAAGGTTCAGGGAAGGGTAAAAGCAAATAAAATTCAATAAACAAGTAAAAGTGAGTGAAAATAGCCGAGTGGAAAAGTTTGTTTTGGTCTAGAACAAAAAACAAAGATGGCCGCCGCCACCACCCCCACTGAGAATGTAAACACACCAACAGATGATGGTTTCAAAGGATTCTCACCACAAGATATAAGGAAAGGAGGTGTTCTTGGCAGGTTAGAGATAATTGAGGATATGCAAAAGAAGTATGAAGAAAAAGTGCTTAAATTGGAAGAGGACAATGGAGCTCTTTGGAGTGAGCTTTGCACTCTAAAAGGGAGTATGCTTCAACAAGGTAAGATTATTACTGCATTAACAGACAAGGTAACAAATCAGGAGGAGCAAATCAAGGAACTAGTGAAAGAAAATGAGGCATGGAAAGTGAAGTGTGGTGACTTTGAAGAAATAAACAAGAAAATAGACTCATATGGTGAACAACTCCAAGCAAGCCTAAGGGCTAACATAGAGTTAGGTAAGGATCTCCAACTGGAAACTTCACTGACAACTCACATAGAGGAGGTGAATAAAGAACTAGAAAAGTATAAAGAAGAAATAAAAGCGACATATGCTGAAGTTGTAAAAGAGAAAGAGACTATCAAAGAAGTGTGTTCGGAAGTCAAAAACAGAAATGACCAACAAGAAGCAGAAATTAGGCAAGCAATTAGGAAAGAACTGGTTACCAACAGTAAACTGGTACAAAACACTGCAGATAGAACTAAGTCCATAATCATTTTTGGATGTTTAGAGAAGGAAATTTCATCTAGGGTGGACCGAGCGGCAGAAGAGATGAAAATCATAGAGAAAATAGTAGGTTTAGGAGAAGGCTCAAAGGAAAATGTCAGTGATTTTAGAAGAATAGGAAAATATGAGAAAGAAAAGAACCGCCCCTTAAGGGTGACGTTTAATGGAGTGAAAAACATGATGGAAGTGCTAAGAAATGCCAGGAAACTGCAGAGTGATGAGGTTGGCAAATTTTGGTCAATAAGACAAGACCTCTCCAAGGAAGACAGAGAAAAGCTGAAAATGAACCTAATTGAGGCAAAACGTCTAAATGGGGATAGAAATGAAGAAAACAGAAATTCTTTTTTTTACAAAGTGACAGGGACTGGAAAGCTTGTGAAATGGTACATAAAAACAAAGCAACACGATCAGTAGTGGAAGGGGGAGTAAAGAGCAAAGGAAAAGGGAACATGTTCCTGAAAATTGTATATACCAACATAGATGGAGTGAGGTCAAAAACTTTGGAGTTGCAAGATCCAGCTTAGGGTCCCAGATATTGTTGCATTATCAGAGACGAAACTTGAAGGAAATATAATAAATGAAGTCATATTCCCAAGAGGCTACTCAGTTTGGAGACGTGACAGGAAAACTAGGAAGGGAGGAGGAGTGGCTGTACTGGTGAAAAAACACCTGAAGGTAAAAGAGTTAATATTTGAAAACCCTCGAGATATTGACATAATGGCATTGCAGGTCTGGAATCAGGATGATAAGCTGATAATTGTAAATACCTACAGCCCACCAGCAAGCAACACATGGACAAAGGAAAAACTGGATGACAAACGAGAGGGCCTCATAATGGTCATGAGAGATATTATTGTACATGCAGATAAAGATAAATCACGACTGTTGATACTGGGGGACTTCAACTTTAGAGCAATAGACTGGGAGGCCTATGAAGCAAGAACGGAGGACTTTTGGACATGCAGATTTGTGAACCTCATTCTGGAGACATTCTTGTATCAACACATAAAGCAAGCCACAAGAATGAGGGAAGGAGATGTACCATCAGTACTGGATCTAGTATTCACCAGGAAAGAAGAAGAGATTTTTGACATCCAGTACCTTCCTCCCTTGGGAAAGAGTAATCACGTCCTGTTAGACATTAAATATGCTTTAAGATATCATCTAGAAGAAAATGTGGACATTGAAACAGTTGATAAACTCGATTTAAGGAGAGGCAACTATGGGGAACTTCGAAATTTTTTTAATGAGTGTAATTGGACAGAATTGTTGCTAGGCAGGGAAGTAAATGAAATGTATGCCAAATTTTTAAAACTATACGCGGAAGGCACACAAACATTCATACCAAAACAGAGATGCAGGGCCAGAAAACAGGATTGGTTCGACAGAAATTGTGAGAGGGCAAGAGACCAAGACACAAAAATGGAATCAGTATAGGAAGAGGCCAAACCCCCAAACATACCAGCGATACAAAGATGCGAGAAACAACTATACAGCAGTAAGGAGAGAGGCAGAAAGAAATTTTGAAAAAGGGATAGCAGATAAATGTAAAACAGAACTGGGCCTATTCTACAAATTCATAAACAACAAATTGCAGGTAAAGGATAATATCCAGAGGTTGAAAATGGGAAACAGATTCACGGAAAATGAAAATGAAATGTGTGAAACATTAAATGAAAAGTTCCAAAGTGTGTTTGTACAAAATGAAATCTTCAGAGAACCAGACACAATAAGAATTCCAGAGAACAACATAGAGCGGATAGAGGTGTCTAGAGATGAAGAGGAAAATATGCTAAAGGAGCTCGGGAAGAACAAAGCAGCTGGCCCAGATGGCGTTTCACCATGGGTTCTGAGAGAATGTGCATCTGAGCTCAGCATTCCACTTCACCTGATCTTTCAGGCTTCCCTGTGTACAGGAATCGTAGCAGACGTGTGGAAACAGGCTAACATAGTTCCAATCTACAAAAGTGGCAGCTGGGAAGACCCCCTCAATTATAGACCTGTATCATTGACAAGTGTAATAGTGAAAGTATTGGAAAAGCTAATCAAAGCTAAATGGGTAGAACACCTGGAGAGAAATGATATAATATCAGACAGACAGTATGGTTTTCGATCTGGAAGATCCTGTGTATCGAATTTACTCAGTTTCTATGATCGAGCCACAGAGATATTACAGGAAAGAGATGGTTGGGTTGACTGCATCTATCTGGACCTAAAAAAGGCTTTCGACAGAGTTCCACATAAGATGTTGTTCTGGAAACTGGAAAATATTGGAGGGGTGACAGGTAAGCTTCTATCATGGATGAAAAATTTTCTGACTGATAGAAAAATGAGGGCAGTAATCAGAGGCAATGTATCGGAATGGAGAAATGTCACAAGTGGAGTACCACAGGGTTCAGTTCTTGCACCAGTGATGTTTATTGTGTACATAAATGATCTACCAGTTGGTATACAGAATTATATGAACATGTTTGCTGATGATGCTAAGATAATAAGAAGGATAAGAAATTTAGATGATTGTCATGCCCTTCAAGAAGACCTGGACAAAATAAGTATATGGAGCACCACCTGGCAAATGGAATTTAATGTTAATAAATGTCATGTTATGGAATGTGGAATAGGAGAACATAGACCCCATACAACCTATATATTATGTGAGAAATCTTTAAAGAATTCTGATAAAGAAAGAGATCTAGGGGTGATTCTAGATAGAAAACTATCACCTGAGGACCACATAAAGAATATTGTGCAAGGAGCCTATGCGATGCTTTCTAACTTCAGAATTGCATTTAAATACATGGATGGCGATATACTAAAGAAATTGTTCATGACTTTTGTTAGGCCAAAGCTAGAATATGCAGTTGTTGTGTGGTGCCCATATCTTAAGAAGCACATCAACAAACTGGAAAAGGTGCAAAGACATGCTACGAAGTGGCTCCCAGAACTGAAGGGCAAGAGCTACGAGGAGAGGTTGGAAGCATTAAACATGCCAAAACTAGAAGACAGAAGAAAAAGAGGTGATATGATCACTACATACAAAATAGTAACAGGAATTGATAAAATCGACAGGGAAGATTTCCTGAGACCTGGCACTTCAAGAACAAGAGGTCATAGATTTAAACTAGCTAAACACAGATGCCGAAGAAATATAAGAAAATTCACCTTCGCAAATAGAGTGGTAGACGGTTGGAACAAGTTAAGTGAGAAGGTGGTGGAGGCCAAGACCGTCAGTAGTTTCAAAGCGTTATATGACAAAGAGTGCTGGGAAGACGGGACACCACGAGCGTAGCTCTCATCCTGTAACTACACTTAGGTAATTACACTTAGGTAATTACAGGAGGTGGGACTGTGAGCTGGAGGAGGCAGGAGTCACACTGCAGCAAGCTCCTGGAAATATCAAATTACCTAAGTATTGGGAACAGGTTGAGGGCTACAGTGGTGTCCCAGGTTACATAAAGGTTCAGGGAAGTGTTCAAGCAAATAAAATACAATAAACAAATAAAAGTGAGTGAAAATAGCCGAGTGAAAAAGTTTGTTTTGGTTCTAGTACAAAAACAAAGATGGCCACTGCCACCACCACTACTGGGAATATAGACCCACCAACAGATGATTGTTTCAAAGGATTCTCACCCCAAGATATAAGGAAAGGAGGTGTTTTTGGCAGGTTAGAGATAATTGAGGATATGCAAAAGTATGATGAAGAAAAAGTGCTTAAATTGGAAGAGGACAATGGAGCTCTTAGAAGTGAGCTTTGCATTCTAAAAGGGAGTATGCTTCAGCAAGGTAAGATTACTACTGCATTAACAGACAAGGTAACAAATCAGGAGGAGCAAATCAAGGAACTAGTGAAAGAAAATGAGGTGTGGAAAGTGAAGTGTGGTGACTTTGAAGAAATAAACAAGAAAATAGACTCATATCGTGAACAACTCTAAGGTAGCCTGAGAGCAAATATAGTTAGGCAAGGATCTCCAACTGGAAACTTCACTGACAACTCACATAGAGGACGTGAATAAAGAACTAGAAAAGTATAAAGAAGAAATAAAAGCAACATATGCTCAAGTTGTAAAAGAGAAAAAGACTATCAAAGAAGTGTGTTCGGAAGTCAAAACCAGAAATGACCAACAAGAAGCAGAAATTAGGCAAGCAATTAGGAAAGAACTGGTTACCAACAGCAAACTAGTACAAAACACTGCAGATAGAACTAAGTCCATAATAATTTTTGGAAGTTTAGAGAAGGAAATTTCATCTAGGGTGGACCGAGCAGCAGAAGAGGTGAAAATCATAGAGAAAATAGTAGGTTTAGAAGGCTCAAAGGAAAATGTCAGTGATTTTAGAAGAATAGGAAAATATGAGAAAGACAAGAACCGCCCCTTAACCACCGTGCTGCGCGGAGTTTATTGAGAAATTTCCCCGGTGCGCATGAAATGAAGTGTTCCCAAAAATTTTTTTTTTCTTCGTAAAATGATAAATTCCCTTCCCTGAACAAGTCTATGTAAAAATAAGTACCAAATTCCACTTACTTTGGCTGTAGGGACGTGGACAAGATGCACTGTGACATCATCAGGGTCTGGTCGCCCATGCATGACTCGCCCAGACACGGTCGTGCGGGCCATTCCAGCACCGGGTGTTGCCACAAATATATTTTCAATTATTTGTTTTATGCATTTTCAATGTGGTTTTATTTGTTTTTTTATCGTATATGATGCATATTTGTGTCCTTTACAATATGTATACAGTAGAACGTTCATAATGTTCCATGGAACTGTGATACATGTGTCAGTAATGTGTCCACAATATATGTTTATTGTCGCAATATTACCTGTTAAAAAATCACTAAAATTACAATATGTTAAGTTTCACACACTATTTACACAGTAACACACTGTATTACACACTCAGTATTTCGGAAGTGAGTAATAATCAACGAAGTAGCCCATGGGAGCCGGTCGGCCGAGCGGACAGCACGCTGGACTTGTGATCCTGTGGTCCTGGGTTCGATCCTAGGCGCCGGCGAGAAACAATGGGCAGAGTTTCTTTCACCCTATGCCCCCGTTACCTAGCAGTAAAATAGGTACCTGGGTGTTAGTCAGCTGTCACGGGCTGCTTCCTGGGGGTGGAGGTCTGGTCGAGGACCGGGCCGCGGGGACACTAAAAGCCCCGAAATCATCTCAAGATAACCCTATCAATTCCCTTGAGAATCTTGAATGTGGTGATCATGGTGATCATGGTACACAGCGCGACTTCACTCTCAGTGCACCAGGTACAGATAAATTTTCGCTTCCTGTTTCTTCATTCTGTGTGCTTGCAAATAACACACTCACATACACCCTTGGCTTTAGAACTTGTAGGTTGTATGAAACCAAGCGTGTAAAGCATAAGGTAGTACTGAAAAGATTATAGGAAAAGATCAATTTGTAAGGTAGTCTTGAAAAGATCGCTTTGTATGGTCCCACACAGGAAGAGATTCAGCTTACCTTAAGAGTGTCCGTCAGTTGGGAAGAGATTCAGGTATTCTTGAAAATATCTATGGAAAACACCACCATGGAAGCTGCTAACACTGTTCATCTATGCTATTTGTATCAGATGCATCATCACTGAACGCAGAAAACAATTCATCTAAGTATCATCTAAACAAATAGCATAGGACTGCAAGGGTGACGCTCAGAGCTACAACTGGATACGCTCGCTATATCGTCCTCATAGGTGCTGTATCACTTGCATCCGACCTTTGTGTTAGGTCCTTATTGCGCCTGGCTTCCCCAATATTATGACCCCTTATGTTCTTCAAACAATAAGGTTCAAATTTCACCGACAGAGCATTATCTTTCAACACCGCGTCGGACAGGTGTTTGGGAGCCGGAGGCGCGTGCGCTGCCCATGGTTGCTCATTCAGTACTAACCCAGCCAGCAGCCCTAGGGCATTCTGGGATTTTTTTCCAAGATGGCTGCCTCTCACTGGAGGTCCTAAGAGTCCATTTCGTACACAACCAACCTCGTACACATTTAGAATTGGTTACGAAAAATCAAAACGAGTTTTTTCATTTTGATTTTCTTCGTTTTTCCGTTCTCCAGACACAGAAACTAGATGCCTCCGCTGTAAGATAACTAGTGGGAAAATGCAAGTAATGTAATCTAACAAGTGAACAAAACAAATTAAGAGTGCGACACGTGGTAGCAACACTGGCCGTCCTACTGCTCCTCCAGGCCTGTCTCAAGTTGGTAAACACCCACGGTCAACACCCACCGCCAGCACCCATGGTCAACCCCCCCACCGGTCAACACCCCACCTTGTAAGATCTTGTAAGACCATCACCACTGAACAGAAGTGTTCAAAAAATGGCTTTGATAAAAACGTGCATAGAATGCAACATGAAGGTAGATTACCAACAGAGTTTTCAATGCCAACTCTGTTCAGCAGCCATACACAAAAAATTTGCCAACATGACTAACAATTCAAGGAGAAATGGTCCCAGTGACCACTCTGTGTACTGGCTCTGCAAAAAGGATGATGTAACTTTTTTGAAAATGATGGAAATCCTGGATAAAACTCCCGCCGAAAACAGAGAATTATTAATTAATGCCTTCATAGTAATTTCTAATGTCATCAAACAAACTGTACATGACACCAAGGTACAACCAGATGTGGCACAGCTCGGTGGCAGCGGCGCCTGAGCAGGGAGCGGAGTCGGGGACCCCTGAGCAGAGCGCGGTGTCAACAGCGCCGGAGCAGAGCGCGGTGTCACAGGCCCCGGAGCAGAGCACAGTGTCGGGGACGCTGCAGCAGAGTGCGGTCCCTGGCAAAGGGAAACAAACAAAACACGGCCCCAAAATCTGTTGGTATTACAAATGGGCTACCTGTATGCATGGGGAATTAGGAAGAACAAATGGAACATGTAAATACGATCACCCTAGAAAGTGCAGAAACCTCCTCAATACAGGTAAATGTACCAAAAGCTGTGAATTCTTTCACCCAGAAATTTGCAAGACCTCTTTGGACAGGAAAGAGTGCTTCAATGTTGAATGTCCAGCTTTTCATATAAGAGGTACCAGGCGAATAAAACCGACAGACTACCACTATGAAAACAGCCACTACTCCATCGACCGGGATAATTTTTTAGCAAGAGGAGGAGGAGAAGAATGGCTAAAAATGACCAGACTCTACCACCAACTCGGTCAAATGCTAGAGAGGACGCAAACACAGTGGCCTCCTTACCAGAGCCTCAGATATTAACACCAAGTAAAGCATCCAGCACTTCCACTAACACGATAACATCATTTATATTTGCCGAACATCATCCTGCTTGGGGACTTCAACCTACGGCACCTGAAATGGAAGCACCTGGCTAATACAGTAATATCAAAGAATACCAGGAAGTAGCCAAAATGAACAGGCACATGCAAATGACCTGCTACGGATATGCGATAGGTTTGCCTTAAACCAGCAAATAGTAGAACCAACTAGGAAGGAGAACACGCTGGACCTCATTTTCACTAATAATGATGAATTGATCGGGAACATAATGATTACAAATACCTGTTACTCAGATCACAACTTAATTGAAGTTTTGACAACCATGGGGAATGGACCTTCAAAACCAGTCCAGATTCCTGGTGGAGGAGATTTCAGCAAATTCAACTTCAATAATAAACAGATAAACTGGGAGCAAATAAACCAAGACTTCACAGAAATAAACTGGGAAGAACAGCTAGAAAATGCAAACCTAGACCAGTGCCTGGAAAAAATAAGCTCAGTAGCACTAGAAATATGTTCAAACCGCATATCCCTAAGAAAAGAGAGAGAGAGATGCAGATTGGAACGGGAACGTCGTTCCCTATATAGGCGAAGAAAACGAATCGCGGAACAACTTGAGAGTCGCACCCTATCTCAAGAACGGCGAAGAAGGTTAGGTAGAGAAATAAAAACAATTGAACTCAAGCTACAAGAATCATACAAAACCCAGGAGAGGCAAAGAGAGCAAAAGGCCATCAGTGAAATAGAGAGAAATCCGAAATATTTTTTCTCCTATGCAAAATCAAGATAAAAAACCACATCTAGTATCGGGCCCCTGTGAAAAGGAGATGGAACTTTCACCGATGACAACAAAGAAATGAGCGAGCTACTGAGGAAGCAGTACGACTCTGTTTTCAGCGAGCCATTAAACGCACTAAAGATTGATAACCCAAATGAATTTTTCATGGATATGATACCAACATCAAATCATATATCAGACGTCGCCCTATCCCCACTAGATGTTGAAGAAGCCATAAACAGTATGCCTGTGCACTCTGCACCAGGCCCGGATTCTTGGAACTCCATATTCATCAAGAACTGTAAAAAACCACTATCGCAGGCCCTTCACATTCTGTGGAGACAAAGCCTAGATACTGGCGTTATCCCTGACATACTAAAAACAGCAGAGATAGCACCACTCCATAAAGGAGGAAATAAGGCAGAGGCAAAAAATTACAGACCGATAGCACTAACATCACACATCATAAAAATTTTTGAGAGTGCTAAGAAGTAAGATCACAAAATACATGGAATCATAGCATCTCCATAACCCCGGACAACATGGTTTCAGAACAGGGCGCTCTTGCCTATCGCAGTTGCTGGACCACTATGATATGGCATTAGATGCTATGGAAGACAAACAAAACACTGATGTAATTTACACAGATTTCGCAAAAGCTTTTGATAAATGTGACCATGGTGTTATTGCACATAAAATGCGTTAAAAAGGAATTACCGGGAAAATAGGCAGATAGATCTACAATTTCCTGACTAACAGAACCCAATGTGTAATAGTCAACAAAATAAAATCCAGCCCATCAACCGTGAAGAGCTCAGTCCCCCAGGGTACTGTGCTTGCTCCAGTACTTTTTCTCATCCTCATATCGGACATAGACACGGACACAACCTATAGCACTGTATCATCCTTTGCAGATGACACTAGGATTTTCATGAGAGTTGGCAACATAGAGGACACGGCAAACCTCCAATCAGATGTAGATCAGGTCTTTCTATCGGCTACAGAAAATAATATGGTGTTTAACGAGGATAAGTTCCAGCTCATGCGCTATGGAAAAATTGAAAATATAAAAACGGAAACCACGTACAAAACTCAGGCAAATCATAACATAGAACGAAAAGGCAATGTAAAGGATATGGGTGTACTCATGTTGGAAGACCTAACCTTTAAAGAACAAAATAAAGTAGCCGTCACAACTGTAAGAAAAATGACAGGTTGGATAACAAGAACTTTTCACACTAGAGATGCTATACTGATGATGATACTTTTCAAAACGCTTGTGCTATCTAGAGTGGAGTACTGCTGCACAATGACAGCCCCTTTCAAAGCTGGAGAAATTGCTGACCTGGAGAGCATGCATAGATCCTTTACTGCTAGAATCCACTCAGTAAAACATCTAAATTACTGGGACCGACTAAAGAGCCTAAATCTGTACTCCCTTGAGCGCAGGCGGGAGAGATACATAATAATTTACATGTGGAAAATAATTGAGGGGCTGGTCCCAAACCTGCACACAGAAATAACATCACATAAGACCAGAAGACATGGCAGGATGTGCAGAATACCCCCGTTGAAAAGCAGAGGTGCAACAGGTACTCTGAGAGAGAACTCTATCAACATCAGAGGCCCGAGACTGTTCAACACGCTTCCACTACACATAAAGGGCATAACTGGCCGACCCCTCACAGTGTTCAAGAGAGAACTGGATAAGCACCTCCAAAGGATACCTGATCAACCAGGCAGTGACTCATACGTCAGGCTGCGAGCAGCCGTGTCTAACAGCCTAATTGATCAGTCCAGCAACCAGGAGGCCTGGTCGACGACCGGGCCGCGGGGACGCTAAGCCCCGGAAGCACCTCAAGGTAACCTCGGCTGGCGCAGTTTCCCGCCGACCGAGAAAACTCGGTTGGAGCAGTTAAGTGGTTAAGGGTGACGTTTAATGGAGTGAAAAACATGATGGAAGTACTTAGAAATGTCAGGGAATTGCAGAGTGATGAGGTTGGCAAACTTTGGTCAATACGACAAGACCTCTCCAAGGAAGACAGAGAAAAGCTGAAAATGAACCTAATTGAGGCAAAACGTCTAAATGGAGATAGAAATGAAGACAGAAATTCTTTTTTCTACAAAGTGACAGGGACTGGAAAGCTTGTGAAATGGTACATAAAAACAAATCAACAAGATCAGTAGTGGAAGGGGGAGTAAAGAGCAAAGGAAAAGGGAACATGTTCCTGAAAATTGTATATACCAACATAGATGGAGTGAGATCAAAAACTTTGGAGTTGCAAGATATAATCCAGCTTAGGGTCCCAGATATTGTCGCATTATCAGAGACGAAACTTGAAGGAAATATAATAAATGAAGTCATATTCCCAAGAGGCTATTCAGTTTTGAGACATGACAGGAAAACTAGGAAGGGAGGAGGAGCGGCTGTACTGCTGAAAAAACACCTGAAGGTAAGAGAGTACAAAATATTTGAAAACCCTCGAGATACTGACATAATGGCATTGCAGATCTGGAATCAGGATGATAAGCTGATAATTTTAAATGCCTGCAGCTCACCAGCATGCAACACATGGACAAAGGAAGAACTGGATGAAAAACGAGAGGGCCTCATAATGGTCACGAGAGATATTATTGTACAAGCAGATAAAGATATATCACGAATGTTGATACTGGGGGACTTCAACTTTAAAGCAATAGACTGGGAGGCCTATGAAGCAAGAACGGAGGACTTTTGGACATGCAGATTTGTGAACCTCATTCTGGACATTCTTGTATCAAAACATAAAGCAGGCCACAAGAATGAGGGAAGGAGATGTACCGTCAGTATTGGATCTAGTATTCACCAGAAAAAAGAGATATTTGACATCCAGTACCTTCCTCCCTTGGGAAAGAGTGATCACGTCCTGTTAGACATTAAATATGCTTTAAGATATCATCTAGAAGAAAATGGGGACATTGAAACAGTTGATAAACTCGATTTAAGGAGAAGTCACTATGGGGAACTTCGAATTTTTTTTAATAAGTGTAATTGGACAGACTTGTTGCTAGGCAGGGAAGTAAATGAAATGCATGCCAAATTTTTAAAAATATACGAGGAAGGCACCTAAACATTCATACCAAAACAGAGATGCAGGGCCAGAAAACAGAATTGGTTCAACAGAAATTGTGAGAGGGCCAGAGACCAAAAGACACAAAAATGGAATCAGTATAGGAAGAGGCCAAACCCCCAAACATACCAGCGATACAAAGATGCGAGAAACAACTATACGGGAGTAAGGAGAGAGGCAGAAAGAAATTTTGAAAAAGGGATAGCGGATAAATGTAAAACAGAACTGGGCCTATTCTACAAATTCATAAACAACAAATTGCAGATAAAGGATAATATCCAGAGGTTGAAAATGGGAACAGATTCACGGAAAATGAAAATGAAATGTGTGAAACATTAAATGAAAAGTTCCAAAGTGTGTTTGTATAAAATGAAATCTTCAGAGAACCAGACACAATAAGAATTCCAGAGAACAATCGACTTGAGAATGGTCCAGGACGGACCGAAACGTCGCCGTCCCTTCAACTTCTAGTGTGTGGTCTGGTCAACTCCAGAGAACAACACAGAGCGGATAGAGGTGTCTAGAGATGACGTGGAAAATATGCTAAAAGAGCTCAGTAAGAACAAAGCAGCTGGCCCAGATGGAGTTTCACCATGGTTTCTGAGTGTGCATCTGAGCTCAGCATTCCACTTCACCTGATCTTTGAGGCATCCCTGTGTACAGGAATCATAGCAGACATGTAGAAACAGGCTAATATAGTTCCAATCTACAAAAGTGGCAGCAGGGAAGACCCCCTCAATTATAGACCTGTATCATTGACAAGTGTAATAGTGAAAGTATTGGAAAAACTAATCAAAACTAATTGGGTAGAATACCTGGAGAGAAATGATATACAGTGGTACCTCGGAATGCGAGTGTCCCTGTATGCGAGTTTTTTGGAAGACGAGCAGTATTTACTCCAAAAATTTGTCTCGGAAGGCGAGGGTTACCTCGGGACGCGAGTTTGTTGATACGCGTACAGGCCGACCTAGCGCGTGGTGGTTCGGCGATCGTCGCCCCTCTGCCCCGCCGCCCCTCAGTTTACCATTGTCTCGCGCTCAGTGACTACCCCCACATCAATTCTTCTCCCGGATTTTCAGTGTTTTGTTGGATTTTTGGTGATTTGTCTATACAATTTGTTATTATATATCTCACCATGGGTCCCAAGAAAGCCAGTGGTAAGGATAAAGGCCAGAAAGCTTATGTGAGGATGACAATAGAGGAGAAACAAGAGATCATTCGGAAGCATGAGAACGGTACACGTTGTTGAACTTTGTAGGCAGTACAACAAAGCCACATCAACAATATGCACTATACTTAAGAAGAAAAATGAGATTATGGGTGCTAAAGTGGCAAAAGGAGTAAGAACATTAACGACACAAAGACCACAAATACTTGAAGAAGTGGAAAAGTTGTTATTAATTTGGATACACGACAAGGAGTTGAGGGGTGATAGTGTTTCGGAGGCCATTATTTGTGAGAAAGCCAGGGTGTTGCACGAAGACCTTCGAAAGAATACCCCTGCAACGAGTGATGCAGATACGAAAGAGTTTAAGGCAAGCAGGGGCTGGTTTGAAAAATTTAGAAAGAGAAGTGGTATCCATAGTGTTACAAGGCATGGGGAGGCAGCCAGCTCAGACAAACCAGCCGCTGGACGATTTATTGACGAATTTAAAGAGTTTGCAGAGGCTGAGGGATACCTACCACAACAAGTGTTTAATTGTGACGAAACAGGACTGTTTTGGAAAAGAATGCCTAAGAGGACATACATTACCAAGGAGGAAAAATCCTTGCCTGGACACAAGCCTATGAAAGATAGGTTTACGCTTGTGCTGTGTTCAAATGCGAGTGGCGATTTGAAAATTAAACCCTTGCTAGTGTATCATTCTGAAAATCCAAGGGTTTTCAAACAGTATAAAGTGCAGAAAACCCATTTGTGTGTGATGTGGAAGTCTAATAAAAAAGCATGGGTGACTAGGCTTATTTTTTCGGAGTGGGTGAATGAAGTGCTGTGCCCTGCCATAGAAAAATATCTGCAGGAGAAACATTTGCCACTCAAAGCCGTGCTTCTCCTTGACAATGCTCCTGCTCATCCTCCAGGCTTGGAAGATGATTTGTTGCCTAGATACAATAAATTCCTCACAGTTAAATTCCTTCCTCCTAACACCACTCCTCTAATTCAGCCTATGGACCAGAAAATCATAGCGAATTTTAAGAAACTTTATGAAAGGGCACTTTTCCGGAAATGTTTTGAAGTGACTGAAGCCACAAACCTCACCCTCAAAGAGTTCTGGAGACAGCATTTTAACATTTGTAGTGCTTTAAAACTCGTTGACAAAGCCTGGCAAGAAGTGACTCAAAGAACCCTGATCTCTGGCTGGAGAAAATTGTGGCCTGAATGTGTGAGAGAACTAGACTTTGAGGGGTTTGAGCCTATAAATGATGCGCCTATTGTTGAGGAAATTGTTAGTCTAGGCCAGCAAATGGGCTTGGAATTGGATGGTGATGATGTGGAGGAGTTGGTGGAAGAACACAACGAAGAACTGACCACCGAAGAACTCCTAGCCCTTCAACAGGAACAGCAAGCCAACGCAGCAGCGGATGATTCTGCAGTGGAGGAGGAGGTGGCAGCAGCACCAGCGAATGTCCCTTCTGCAGTAATTAAGAAGGTGTGTAAGATGTGGGAAGAGATTCAAACAACTGTTGAACAGACTCACCCAGAGAAAGTTGTAGTAGGCTGTTGTCTTAATCTTTTCAATGACAATGTGATGCCTTACTACAGAGAGAGCTTGCGAAGAAGGGAAAAGCAAGCTTCCATGGACAGATTTGTGGTGAGGAATCGAGCAGTGAGCCTCAACCAGGACCTATTGGCACTCAGATAAAACGTCCCAGGGAGAGCACACCAGAAAGGTCCTCACTGCCTGATATTATTATGGAAGGGGACTCCCCTTCCAAACAGTAACTCCTCTCCTCCTCCCCCCTCCTCACCATCTTCCATACGCCTACAGCACTCGATAGCAAGGTAAGTAATAACTGGAACATAGTTTTGTAGGTTTATTTAGATGAATTAGGTAAATTAGGTATAAAAATTTAGTTTGATGTGGGGTTTTTGGGGTAGTCAGGAACGGATTAATTCATTTCCCTTTATTTCTTATGGGGAAATTAGCTTCGGAATGCGAGTTTTCGGAATACGAGGCGTCTCCAGGAACCAATTAAACTCGCAAACTGAGGTATGCCTGTAATATCAGACAGACAGTACGGTTTTCGATCTGGAAGATCCTGTGTATCAAATTTACTCAGTTTCTATGATCGAGCCACAGAGATATTACAGGAAAGAGATGGTTGGGTTGACTGCATCTATCTGGACCTAAAAAAGGCTTCCAACAGAGTTCCCCAAAAGAGGTTGTTCTGGAAACTGGAAAATATTGGAGGGGTGACAGGTAAGCTTCTAACATGGATGAAAAATTTTCTGACTGATAGAAAAATGAGGGCAGTAATCAGAGGCAATGTATCGGACTGGAGAAATGTCACAAGTGGAGTACCACAGAGTTCAGTTCTTGCACCAGTTATGTTTATTGTCTACATAAATGATCTACCAGTTGGTATACAGAATTATATGAACATGTTTGCTGATGATGCTAAGATAATAGGAAGGATAAGAAACTTAGATGATTGTCATGCCCTTCAAGATGACCTGGACAAAATAAGTATATGGAGCACCACTTGGCAAATGGAATTTAATGTTAATAAATGCCATGTTATGGAATGTGGAATAGGAGAACATTGACCCCACACACTCTATATATTATGTGAGAAATCTTTAAAGAATTCTGATAAAGAAAGAAATCTAGGGGTGGTTCTAGATAGAAAACTATCACCTGAGGACCATATAAAGAATATTGTGCGAGGAGCCTATGCCACGCTTTCTAACTTCAGAATTGCTTTTAACCACTTAACTGCGCCAACCGAGTTTTCTCGGTCGGCGGGAAACTGCGCCAACCGAGAAAACTCGTTTTTATTTTTTGGTACCCATTCGAAACGCGCGCGCAGTTGGTTATGTACGAGATGGATGCCCGAGGCCGTAAGTGAGGGGCGACCATTTTGAAAAAAAATCCCAGAATGCCCCAGGCCCGAGGGTAGCCTCAGTTTTGATCGAGCAACCATGGCTGACGCACCCGCCTCCAGCTCCCAGTCACCCGTGGGATGTACTGTTACAAAACTGCTTTCTCCAGGGGAGATAAACAGTTTATTGTTTGAGGATGAAGTGGAAGATTATGTTGATGACCCAAGGATTGATAGAGACATAACTCAAGGATCTAGTGGAAGTGAAATAGATACAGATGAAGATGATACAGTGAGCTTGTATCATTCAGGGTGAGCTGCATGCACAGTGAAGCGTCACAGGTCATCGCCCTTGCCAGAATTATCCCCACCACCACCACCTCCATCTCCCATTTTTGACGACAGTGATACTATTGAGTCATTTTCTGGGTTTAGTGATGCTGCTTCTGATACAAGTAGCATAGATGAGGCAAGGGCTAGCAGCTGCCGTCGTCTCGGTGTTACCAGGCGCAGATCTGCTGTCTCAGCAGGTTGCCCTGCCAAGCGCCGCCATGTATCCCCTATCGACGACACTGACGACAGTGTTGCCTCTACATCTACTTTCCCTGATCGCCCTACTAGTAGACAAGGTAGAAGACCTCCAACTCCTACCCAAAGGAGATTTAGTGCCAGAAAACGCACCCGTAGTGGAGTCACTTGTGTAGGTGCTAAAAGGAGAACGGCTGAATTTGTGTGGGAGGACTGTGATATTTTTGTACCACACAAACCTCAATTTGATGATAGGGATGTGGGGGTTGCACCCATGTTCCCGTACACAGGTGAAGACATGACGGAAATGAACTATTTTCGTGCATATTTTGATGAGCAGTTCATGCAACATCTTGTTGCCAAAACCAACAGATATGCAGGGCAACTTATTGAAGCTGGAATATTACACGCTTCACGTATGATACGTTGGAAGGACACCACTGTGGCTGAGCTGTATGTGTTCTTTGCTCTATGTATGCTCCAAAAACATTCGGAGAAGCAAGTTATTCAGGATTATTGGAACAAAGAAGCTGCTGTTCCATCACCTGTTTTCAACAAATACATGTCACGAGACAGGTTTCTGCTACTACTACGGTGCCTGCATTTTGGAAACCTTGAAAATTTTGATAGAAATGATCGACTTTGGAGAGTGTGAAAAGTGTTCAATGATCTCAAAGGGAAATTTTGTGATTACTTTGTACCTGGACAGAATGTTGTCATTGATGAATCCCAAGTTCTTTTCAAGGGACGTCTTCTCTTCAAACAGTACATCCCATCGAAACGGCACCGCTTTGGCCTCAAATTTTTTGTACTGTGCGACTGTGAAACCGGAATGGTGATCGATATATTATATTCTGGTACAGATGTAGACATACCCTCAGACGATCCTCTCGGGTTTTCTGGCAGTGTAGTGAAGACGCTAATGGAACCATTGCTAAACAAGGGGCACATTCTGTACACTGACAATTATTATACGAGCCCCTTGCTAACAAAGTTCTTGCTTGAACATAACATGGGAGTGTGTGGCACTGTAAAGACAAATAGGAAAGAAATGCTGGTTTTTGAAAATAATATTGGTGTAGGCGATTGTGAACTTAGAAAATGTGACAAAATATTAGCAGTGCCGTGGAAAGACAAACGTGAAGTCAATATGTTGACAACTATTCACACTGGCGAAATGCTTGACAGTGGCAAAGTGAGGTATCGAGGTGATGGATCATTGTTCAAGCCAGATTGTATCATTGACTACAATACAGAGCACCACTTGGTTTCCGAACTTAGTTATCCGAAACTTCCAGTTTCCCGATTGGGATTGGGGAGTCATGCTACCCGAATAAAGTTCGGGTAGGAAGGGGTCCGCCAAGCGTCACCCCGGCCTGTGGTGGTGGATGGGAAATGATCCAGTTTGCCCACTGTGACTTCACAGATTCACGGCCTATTATTCCTATTATTTTGAATTGTCATAAGGCTGGCATGTTCATTCTGTGCTTTTGTTTTACATATCTGCACAATCAAGAAACATCTGTGCACCATGTTGGCTCCAAATGCACGCATTGCGTCAGTGATGGCTGACTGGAGGGTGGATGGATGGGGGAGCTTAGGTGGGAGGCAGTATGAGCGAGGGGGGAGAATCAGTAAGAGAGGGGGAGAATTAGTCAGAAAGGGAGGGAGAGATGCTAGGAGGGAGGGGGAGGTAGGGAGAGATGCTAAGAGGGAGGGGGAGGTAGGGAAAGATGCTAGGAGGTAGGCAAGATGGGAGGGAAGTAGTGAGAATTAGGGAGGGAGGGAGGGAGGGAGGGAGGGAGGGAGGGCGGGAGGGAGGGAAAGGCAGGCAGGGAGGGAGGGAAAGGCAGGCAGGCAGGCAGGCAGGCAGGCAGGCAGGCAGGCAGGCTGACTGACTGACTGACTCGCTGGCTGGCAGGCTGGCAGGCAGCCCTGCCAGCGAGGTGAATCACGTGACCTTTGAGAGTGTATGGGTTGGAGGGGGGTGTCGGTGGTGGGGAGGGACAAGCTGACTTCGTAAGCCTAACCATACTCGACAAACCTGTGACCCAGACTTGTTTCTTAAATGTACATGATTGTATATTTTTGGCAGGCTGGCTGGCTGGCAGGAAGGCAGGCAGGCTGGATGGATGGATGGCAGGCAGAGAGGGAGACTGGATATGGCAGGCAGATGGGGAGGCAGGCTGGATGGCAGGCAGAGAGGGAGGCAGGCAGGCTGGATGGCAGGCAGAGAGGGAGGGAGGCAGGCTGGATGGCAGGCAGAGAGGGAGGGAGGCAGGCTGGATGGCAGGCAGAGAGGGAGGCAGGCTGGATGGCAGGCAGAGAGGGAGGTAGGCTGGATGGCAGGCAGAGAGGGAGGTAGGCTGGATGGCAGGCAGAGAGGGAGGTAGGCTGGATGGCAGGCAGAGAGGGAGGCAGGCTGGATGGCAGGCAGAGAGGGAGGCAGGCTGGATGGCAGGCAGAGAGGGAGGCAGGCTGGATGGCAGGCAGAGAGGGAGGCAGGCTGGATGGCAGGCAGAGAGGGAAGCAGGCTGGATGGCAGGCAGAGAGGGAGGTAGGCTGGATGGCAGGCAGAGAGGGAGGTAGGCTGGATGGCAGGCAGGGAGGGAGGCTGGATGGCAGGCAGAGAGGGAGGCAGGCTGGATGGCAGGCAGAGAGGGAGGTAGGCTGGATGGCAGGCAGAGAGGGAGGCAGGCTGGATGGCAGGCAGAGAGGGAGGCAGGCTGGATGGCAGGCAGAGAGGGAGGCAGGCAAAGAGGGAGGCAGGCTTGATGGCAGCCAGAGGGAGGCAGGCTGGATGGCAGGCAGGCTGGATGACGGGCAGAGAGGGAGGCAGGCTGGATGACAGGCAGAGAGGGAGGCAGGCTGGATGGCAGGCAGAGAGGGAGGCAGGCTGGATGGCAGGCAGGCTGGATGGCAGGCAGAGAGGGAGGCAGGCTGGATGGCAGGTTGAGGATGGCGAGTCGAGGTCGAGGGAGGGGGAAGACGTACCGTGCGCGCTCCGTTAAAATCGTGACATTAACCGGGATTCTTAGGAATACTGCCGTGGATTACTGATTACAGACATAACAAAGTGCATAGTGACCCGCTGGAAAATTGAAAATAGTCATTAACAATAGAACTTTGTGTTTAATAGAGAATAAACGGGAGACCACGTGTGAGCCAGTGAACGAGGCTTTGTGTACATGCGTGTATTAGGAAAAAAAAATAGTGAACGGTGATTCGTGGAACAGAGATGTGGAACGGGTATCACAACAACATATAAGTTGGAAGTGAATATTATAAATATAGAATACTAGAAATATAGAATAGTGGCAAGAGGCGGCATCAGTGGTTATAAATCGGGTAACTGGAAACTGGTGACATCAACCTGGGACAACAAGAGGTCACCTGTACCGACCAGGGACCAGCCTCGCTACCCTACGCTAAGTACCTGCCATAAAGTTTGAACAAAATAACATACATAATATTACAAATACACGATATACATATAATATTATAAATATTAAACATATAAATATATATACATATATATTGTTACAAATATACAATATATATATAATATTATAAATATATAGATATATACAACAAAACAAGGCAAAATGGGAGTAAATAAACAAATTTGTGGCCACTGTAACAACTCCTTAAAGACGAAGGTAACGGGAATTGAATGTTATATCTGTAAGACTAGATTCCATTCGGCTTGTACAGGAGTGAGTAACACTACGGCACTGAGAGCTGGTCACTTGCTCTGGGTGTGTAAAAATGACCTGCCAGCTTGGAATATCCTAAAAAACCTTCTAGATAACATGACGCATGATCGGAAAACATCATTCATTGGAAGCCTACCAGCCATCCAGAAGGAGTGGGAAAGGAACAACAATTCTAATATACAAGGGGCAGAGGCTATAGTCAGGGATGAAACTGAGGCTGAAACTCAGGAAGTTGTAAACTCTGACTCAGTAGGCCCGGATGTAGATGACAGTAAACTAGAAAGTGTACCAGACAGCACTGACAGCTCGATAGGTACAGACACTACGACGGTTCCCGATAGAGCAATTCAGAACAGAAGGACAGACTTATGCAAATTTTATGCAAAGGGCATATGCAGACATAGATATGCTGGTAATAAGAAAGGATTAGAATGCAGTTACCAACACCCCAAAAAATGTTTAAATATGCTTAGGAAAGGTGAGTGTCGATTTGGATCAATATGTAGGTTTTTCCATCCTGACATGTGCCAAACCTCACTGGAGGACAGAAAATGCTATGACCTCAGCTGCCCACACTTTCACGTGAAAGGCACGGAACGCTACATAAAGAGTGGCATGCTGGATAATGAATTTGGAGGAAACTATAAATTTTTATACCAGACCGGCAGAGAATTCAAAAGGAGCAGCATGGAGAGGGTATGGAACTGGATGCCAGATCCACTTGCATTCCAGAATTACAGATACAATTACCCACCGAAAGGGAACTACAACTACGACAGACAACTGCCCTACAACAATCAGTACTGGTCAGAACACTCATTATGTCCACGAATAATGGGCTTGCCGAAAAAGTCTCCCATTCAAACTATCACTAATAGAGTAACCTCATTCATCTTTGCCAACATACAAGGACTGAAAACAAGAACAAACAACAAAGTACAGTTCATAAATGGCCTCCTCACGGAGTCAAATGCAGTATTTGGAGCTTTCACAGAAACCCATGCAGGGGAATTGTTGGACAGTGAGATCTGGATTCCAGGATATAACCTATACAGGTGTGATAGGAAAATTAGGTCACATGGAGGAGTGGGTCTGTATATTAGGGAAGACCTTGTATGCTCGGAGCTCCTAAACGTTACAAATGAGGTGGTAGAGGTACTGGGATTAAAAATAGAGAAAATAAATTTAGTGATTATTCTAATATACAAACCGCCAGATGCAACGGCTGAGGAATTCACAGAACAGATAAGCAAAATAGAGAATAGCCTTGATAATTTGGAGAACCCGATACCTGATATTATCTTCCTAGGTGACTTCAACTTGCCTAGTCTCAGGTGGAAAATAGCAAACAATACAGTACAACCTCGATTCAACGTACCCCGATTCAACGAATCTCCGGCTAGTTCGCACACTTTTCAGGCCGAATTTACTCACCCGGTTCGACGAACAATGGTTCGCCGAAGCGAGGGATGTTCGGATTTGGTTACGATGTCCAGACAGAGTTCACAAACTGGTGGAAAACTTTCCCATTCTATAACAGATTACAAATAATATTTCTCTCATATGACAAGTTGGATCACACAAGTGGATCACACAAGTAGACCACACAAATGGACCACACATGTGGACCACACATGTGGACCACGATTTTGGGACAGAGTTCACAGAGTGGTGGAAAACTTTCTCATTCTATCACAGATTACAATTAATAATTCCTTCATAAGAAGTTGGATCACACAAGTGAACCATATGAACCAAACACCAGCCAAAATGGTCCACACAAACACCAGCCAAAATGGTCCACACAAACACCAGCCAGAGTGATCCACACAAGTGAACAACTGAGTTTCCATGATTTTCGTTCACTGATTTGGGGCACACGTATCTCTGTACATTAATTTAAAGGATGAAGCGTGATTACCTAGCTACATGTGGTAAAATCTCCTTATAGACATTTTCTGTGATGAAACAAGATGAGTGAGGGTGGACAGATCAGAGAATACTGTACTGTAAACCTCACTTTACAGTGAGGTTTCACTCACTTTCGGCTGTGTGTTGTCATAGTTCAGGGACCCATGACTTTTGAAAGTTTCATATTAATAAATAATTTCTAAAACCAGTGTTTTAATAGCTTTTTATTATCCTAATTAAACTAAACTAAATAAAACCGAAAATATGCTGTAACATGATAGACATCTGCTCTTTGAGAAATTACTGTATGTTATTGGAACAACTCCAGCGTGAGTGGACGGGTCTAATCCCTGTACACACACCATGCTTGTTTCATGTCCCTCCCTCCCCCCTCCCTCTCCCCCCCCCCCCCTCTCTCTCTCTCTCTCTCTCTCTCTCTCTCTCTCTCTCTCTCTCTCTCTCTCTCTCTCTCTCTCCCCCCATCCATCCATCCATCCCATCCCTCTATCCATCCATCCATCCCCTCCCTCCATCCATCCATCCATCCCCTCCCTCCATCCATCCATCCATCCCCTTCATCCATCCATCCATCCCCTTCCTCCATCCATCCATCCATCCCCTCCCTCCATCCATCCATCCCCTCCATCCATCCCCCCTCCATCCATCCATCCATCCATAACCTCCCTCCATCCATCCATCCATAACCTCCCTCCATCCATCCCCCCTCCATCCATCCCCCCTCCATCCATCCATCCCCTCCCTCCATCCATCCATCCATCCCCTCCCTCCATCCATCCATCCATCCCCTCCCTCCATCCATCCATCCATCCCCTCCCTCCATCCATCCATCCATCCATCCCCTCCATCCATCCATCCATCCATCCCCTCCTCCATCCATCCATCCATCCCCTCCCTCCATCCATCCATCCATCCCCTCCATCCATCCATCCATCCCCTCCCTCCATCCCCTTTCTCCCTCCATCCCCTTTCTCCCTCCATCCATCCAGAATTGAAGAAACAAATCAAGTTAAAAAAAAGTTAACTGGGTCAGAGTTAGGGTTATCAGCGAGTCGGTCCCTTCACCACCACCGACACACCTCCCCCCCCACCCCCACCCCTACAGCCCATACACACACCCTCAAATCATCCATCCTTCCATCCCTCCCTCCCTCCATCCTACCATCAATCCATCTCCATCCTCTCCTTCCCTTCCTCCCTCCTAAGCTCTGCCTGCCTCCCTCCGTGCCTATCTCCCTCCGTGCCTGCCTCCCTCCCTGCCTCTCCCTCACACGCTCTGCCTGCCCACCTCCCACTGATTTGTGGCAGACGTATCTTTGTAAATTAATTTAAAGGCTGAAGCGTGATTAGCTAGCTACATGTCGTAAAATCTCCTTATAGACATTTTCTGTGATAAAACAAGGTGAGTGAGGGTGGACAGATAAGGGAATACTGTTCTGTAAACCTCACTTGGTTTTCCTTCGTCTGGGTCGTTATAGTTCAGTGACCCATGACTTTGAAAGTTTCAGACTAATAAATCATTTCTAAAACCAATGCTTTAATAGCTTTTTGTTATCCTAATTAAACTAAACTAAATAAAACCGAAAATATACTGTAATATGATAGACATCTGCTATTTGAGAAATTATTTGTTATTGGAACAACTCCAGCGTGAGCGAGTGGACGGGTCTAATCCCTGTACACACGCCATGCGTTTCTCGTTTCAATTCGTCGCCACAGTTCAGTGACTACAGCTTCGAAATAATAAAATTAATAAATCAGGTCTAAAATAAGTTTTTTATATCTCTTATTATCCTAATAATGTTACTAATCTAAATATATAACCTAAAAATATATAATATGATGTAAATCCAATATTTGAGATAAATTAATGTTACTGGATCTGGCTTAAACACCAGCCTACTGGAGGGTGTATAGACCTAGTCTGCGTTTATACAGTAGGCACTCAGTGCTGTTACATTTGTCTGCGTGCGAGTGACGTGTTTGTCCGCCAGTGAAAGAATAATCGTGGAATTTACCATTTTTTTGACTACAGCTTTATTAATATACAACAAGATGTCTCAAGGGCTTGCTAATCGTGCTGTATCTGCAAAGAGGAAGAGAAGTTTTTTATCCATTGAGCAGAAATTAGACATGATAGAGAAACATGAACGTGGCTACTCTGTTACTAGGCTGGCAGCAGAATTTAATGTCGGGAAAAGTACGGTGTGTGATATCAAGAGACAGAAAGATAATATTAGGAAGTTTCTTGCTTCGAGTGATAGTGGTGCATTAAATAAAAGGAAAACAATAAAAGGTTCTGCAAATACGAATTTGGATGAAGCTGTGTATAAATGGTTTAACCAGGAGCGCTCTGTGGGAATGCCACTTGGCGGCGACGCCATTAAGACAGCAGCCGATAAATTTGCACAAAAGATGAACATTCCAGATTTTCGAGCAAGTGAAGGATGGTTGCAAAGATTTAAGAATAGACATAATATTAAGAACAGGAAAGTTTGTGGAGAATCATTAAGTGCAGATACGGATTCAGTCGAGCCATTTAAGCGTAAATTAAATGATTACATAATAACAAATGATCTAAGGCGTTTTCAGGTATACAATGCCGATGAAACAGGCTTTAATTGGAAATGCTTGCAGAACAACACTTTGGCATCTAGGCTAGATGAGAGTGTTCCTGGCCGTAAGGTAAACAAAGAAAAAGTTTCTGCCATGCTGTGTGCAAATGCAGACGGAAGTCACAGAACAAAGTCCGCCATTGTGGGGAAGTCAAAAAACCCACGTGCTCTGAAAAATTTAATGAACAAGCTACCTGTGGTCTACTACAGCTCAAAAACAGCTTGGTTTACTGGAGATATTTTTGTAGACTGGTTCAAAAATCATTTTTGCAAAGAAGTTAGAGATTTTCAGATAAAGAAGTGTGGAGTGAGACGGAATGATGTCAAGGCATTACTCTTGGTTGACAATGCCCCAGCTCATGTAGGGCTCGACAAATTAACGTCACATGATGGACGCATCAAATGTATGGCCTTGCCTCCCAATACCACCTCTCTGATCCAGCCAATGGATATGGGTGTTATATATGCAATGAAAAGGCTCTACAAACGAGAAATGAATAAAGAAATCATGGTGGTGTTTGAGTCAGATGAAGACAAAAGACAAGGAACCGATTCGCGAGGTCAAGCAACACTGGAACGTTACCAAAAATACTCAATTAAGGAAGGCATTTACAACTGGGCTAAAGTTTGGGATGAAGTTCAAGAGTCAACATTAAGAAATTGTTGGAAAAAACTCCTGTTGCTTGATCATGCTGATGAAGTGACTGAGGAAGAAATGGATTTTGAAGGATTTTCAAATGATATTTATCAAGAACTGCGTGCCGCTGGTGAGACGGAGTTGACGCTGAACGATGTGGAGGAGTGGTTAGATATTGATGCAGTCGATCCACCCATTGGTCATTTAACAGATGATGAGATTATACAAAATGTTACTGGCACTGTTGACGACGACGGAAAGGAAGATGAGGATGAGAATGATAGCAGTTTACAATCTGCTACGTGTGCTAACGCATTGTTCTATGTTGAAAAACTCCTTGATATTGTTTCACAAACTGACAATCCAGAGCTACCAGGCTTTTATCAACACCTAAGGACGATGAAAGATATTTGTCTCAAGGACATGACACAAAGAAGGAAACAAATGAAAATGAGTCAATATTTTTCACGAACTAGCAGCAAATCAATCAGCACAGCCGTACCCAGCACCAGCACAGCCGTACCCAGCACCAGCACAGCTGTACCCAGCACCAGCACAGCCGTACCCAGCACCAGCACAGCTGTACCCAGCACCAGCACAAAAGCAGCTGAAGCCAACACAGCAGCAGCGAGCACCAGCAAAGCTGATGCAAACATCTAAAAACATCGTGTGTGAAGTGAACAATTAGAATAAGTGTTAAATTTAAGTGTGTACATAGTGTTAAAATTAAAGTTGCAATAATTCTAATATACAATAGTTTTCAAGAGCTGTATTGTAGTACTCAACATACAGCAAAACCACTTTTAATAATACAGTGCTAACGGCTTAATGCACTGCAGTACCTATTTACTGTAGAGCATTCACAACTTCACAACACTTCAAGATGGACATAACTCCAACAATAAGGTAAATACATGACTTACAGTATTTTTAGTAGAGTAGTAAAATATAGGTACAGTAAGTAATATGATACAATGCATTTTTATTGTGTACAAGAAAAAAAAAGACACGGACGCAAACGCCTCTTGAAGGTCACCTCTTGCAACGAATCCAACGCTCCAACGAACTGGGGGTGGTCCCATATAGTACGTTGAATCGAGGTTGTACTGTAATATTATACCAGGAAATCTATCAGGACCTAACCAACCACAGATTAGAGAACTACTTAGATTCTGTGACAAATTTTC
The DNA here is from genome assembly GCF_040958095.1 of Procambarus clarkii. NCBI lineage: Eukaryota > Metazoa > Arthropoda > Malacostraca > Decapoda > Cambaridae > Procambarus > Procambarus clarkii. The sequence continues at coordinate 20,152,544 of NC_091190.1, read as the reverse complement.
ACTCAATCAGCAGATATCGGAGCTAACGAGAAATGAAAATATTCTAGATCTGGTCTTTACGAACAATGAAGACATTATCAGAGACATTATGATATCAGATACCACATACTCAGATCACAAGCTCATTGAAGTGCAAACGACCATCAATACTCAGAATAGACCTAAAACGTTGATAAAGCAAGAGGGGCTATTCAGTAAATTCAATTTTAATAATAAAAGGATAGACTGGGAGATAATAAACAAGGAACTTACAAACATTCCATGGGGAACTGTTCTAAGTAATACAAGTCCTACAGAAGGAATAGAAAAACTGACTTCAGAAGCGTATCAAGTCTGTCTGAAACATGTTCCTTTGAGGAAAGCCAGAAAGAGATCTAACGTAGAAAGAGAACGCAGACAACACTATAAACGCAGGAAAAAAATAACGGAACTGCTTATGCAGACACGAATTTCCCGTCAAAGAAGGAATAATTTAAATAGGGAGATTGAAGAAATCAAGCGGAAATTGAAACACTCATATGAAACTGAAGAAAGGCAATTAGAACAGAAAGCAATTCAGGAAATAAAGAAAAATCCAAAATATTTCTTCTCATATGCGAAATCAAAAGCAAAAACCACTGCCAGTATTGGACCTATTCGTACAAGTGAAGGTTCATACACGGAGGATGACAAAGAAATTAGTAAAATCCTAAAAAAGCAGTATGAGGACATGTTTAGCACTCCAATAAACAACATGAAGGTGGAAGATCCAGAAAATTTCTTTATGCAGGATATTCAAACCCCCTGTAAATATAACTGATATAAACACGAGTGCACTAAATTTTGAAAGAGAAATTGAAAACATGCCCATGCACTCGGCCCCAGGTCCAGACTCATGGAATTCAATATTTATAAAGAAATGCAAAGTGCCGGTAGCACAGGCACTCAGTATAGTGTGGAGGAAGAGCTTGGACACGGGGGAGATACCAGATGCACTTAAAGTAGCAGACATAGCCCCTCTACACAAGGGAGGGAGCAAAGCATTGGCAAAAAATTATAGACCAGTTGCACTAACACCGCACATCATAAAAGTATTTGAGAGAGTGATTAGGAGTCAGGTCACCAATTTCATGGAGACCAATGACCTTCACAACCCAGGCCAACATGGATTGCGAGCGGGAAGATCATGCCTCTCACAGCTACTTGAGCACTATGACAAAGTCACTGAGGCATTAGAAGAAAAACAGAATGCTGATGTGATATACATGGACTTCGCAAAGGCTTTCGATAAATGTGACCATGGCGTGATAGCACACAAAATGAAGTCAATGGGAATAACCGGTAAAGTAGGACGCTGGATACTCAGTTTTCTGTCAAACAGGACTCAGCGAGTAACGGTCAACCATATAAAATCTAGTCCAAGTGCAGTTAAAAGCGCTGTACCTCAGGGTACAGTCCTTGCACCGCTGCTTTTCCTTATTCTCATATCAGGCCTCACTTGTTTAAGGCGCTTGCTTTCGCCTCACTTGTTGAAGGTGCTTGATTGCGCCTCACTTGTTAAAGGCGCTTGCTTGCGCCTCACTTGTTGAAGGCGCTTGGTTTGCCTGTGACACCTCATTTGTTAAAGGCGCTTGCTTGTGCCTCACTTGTTAAAGGCGCTTGCTTGCGCCTCACTTGTTAAAGGCGCTTGCTTGCGCCTCGCTTGTTAAAGGCGCTTGCTTGCGCCTCACTTGTTAAAAGCGCTTGCTTTCGCCTCACTTGTTGAAGGCGCTTGGCTTGCCTGTGACGCCTCACTTGTTGAAGGCGCTTGGCTTGCCTGTGACGCCTCACTTGTTGAAGGTGCTTGTTTGCACCTCACTTGTTGAAGGCGCTTGGCTTGCCTGTAACGTCTCACTTGTTGAAAGCATTTGGCTGCCTGTGACGCCTCACTTGTTGAACAACACGCAACTTGTCTTAATTGCTAGGACAACCTTCTTCCTCTTAACACCTCCAGAACGATTGATGCTGCTACCAGACATAGCCTTGGCCAAAAATGTTTAAAGTTACAGGCATACCTCAGTTTAAGAGTTTAATTGGTTCCTGGAGACGCCTCGTATTCCGAAAACTCGCATTCCGAAGCTAATTTCCCCATAAGAAATAAAGGGAAATTAATTAATCCGTTCCTGACTACCTCAAAAACCCCACATCAAACTAAATTTTTATACCTAATTCATCTAAATAAACCTACAAAACTATGTTCAAGTTATTACTTACCTTGCTGTAGGCGTATGGAAGATGGTGAGGAGGTGGGAGGAAGAGAGGAGTTACTGTTTGGAAGGGGAGTCCCCTTCCATTATCACATCAGGCAGTGAGGACTTCACTGGTATGCACACACTGGCACATTTTGCCTGCATACCACTAGGACTTGCTTGTTTTACTAAGAATTTGTCTAATGACACTTGTTTTTCCCTACATTTTAACACTTGTCTGTAGTAAGACATCACATTATCATTTAAAAGGTCAATGCAACAGCCTGCTACAGCTTTATCTGGGTGAGTTTTTTCAACAAAACTTTGCAGTTCTTCCCATACTTCACACATTTTCTTAATCAAGAAGGGACATCCTCTACTGCCTCTACTCACAGCTATTTTCTTAGGTTGAACCTTACCAATGGCTTTCTTGAGACCCATGGCAAGATATATAATGACAACTTTTATGCTCAAATGGCCAAAAAACTGATAAAAAACTGTAAATCCTTGTGAAGAATTCAGGTGGGATAGTCACTGGACACGAGACACTGGTAAACTGAGGCGCGATCGCCATGCCACCACGCGCCAGTCGGCCTGTACACGTATCAACAAACTCGCGTCCCGAGGTAACCCTCGCCTTCCGAGACATATTTTTGGAGTAAATCCTGCTCGTCTTCCGAAAAACTCGCATTCCGAGGTACCACTGTACTATGAAAATAAAAATATTATTAAAAAAAAAAAAATATTTCACCAATGGCGCAGCATTGTGTATAACACGAGGGACGGACGCACATGGGTTGACCAGTGTTGGGCGGATCCACTTGGGGTTGGGCAGCTATAGCACGTTACGTAGGTCTCCAGGAGGAAAAAACTCTCAATATTTTTAAAGGAAACTTCAGCCTGTGCACACTGCTTTTAGGAAACTTCTTTATTTGTTATTACATAATTACTAGTACTTATTTCATTTGTTTTTAACTATGATTAATTGTTCTAAAATTAATAGTAATTCCTGTACCCAGCTGGTCCCTCCCAACGCACTTCTCCCACCCTCCGAACACCACCCACCCCCTCCTCCACCATGCGTCTAGTGCCACAGACGGGATTAATACGGTATGGCCGAATTTTCATCCGGCCAAACCAACTTTTATCCGGTTCCTGTGGCCATTTTGGTTGGATATTGTGATAACTTTATCCGATCACGATTTTGGCCGTATAAGGGTGTTTTCCGGATGTTTGAATCCCGGATAATCGCAGGGTTACAGTAATTATGTAATAACAAATATATAAGTTTCCTAAAAACAATATGCACAGGCTGAAGTTTCCTTCAAAAATATTGTGAGTTTTTCCTCCTGGCGACCTACATAAAGTGCTATATCTGCCCCAAGTGGACCCGTCCAACACTGGTCAACCCACATGCTCTCGTCCATTGTGTTATACCACAGTGCTGCGCCATTAGTGAAATATTTTTTTAAATAACTTTTTTATTTTCATAGTCACTTCGAACATTTTTGGCCAAGACTTTGTCTGATAGCAGCATCAATCGTTCTGGAGGTATTAAGAGGAAGAAGGTTGTCCTAACAATTAACCCTCAAACCGCTAGGGGCCCAAATGGAATTCACACCCACAGGCGCAACAAAAAAAAAAAAAAATCCAAAAAATTCTTTCGTCTTATAGAAGTGTTCATTTTTGTTCCCTGATCACGGAAAAAATAACAAAAAAATCGTAGGTGGCATATTTTAGCCGCAATACTGTAGGGAAGTGTGGCAAAAAAGGGGCGTTGAAAGAGCCTTCGCCAGACGAGGTCTACTCCGCCTAAGCTGTCAGTCGGCAGTTGCCACAAATATATTATTACCTAATTATTTCAATGTCTCTGATTGATTTTTTCTTAGTTTTTTTGCAGTAATATTATTCCATACAGTGAATTGTGGTATATTTATATTATAAAATGTGTGAACCATCGCTGTACTCAAAATTATGGTGTGCATATTAGTGATTCAATTATTATGTTCATAAAACAATAAACAAATAGTTTTGCTGTTGTTACACTATATACACAGGTTATATATAAGTATTTGCATGTTTTGTACACCATAACGAACTACTAAGTTGGTCTTGTGAGTCAAAAAGCAACGAGGAGTGACCGCCAAACACCAGCGAGCCACTCACTGCCACTCCCTCCCTCCCTCAACACCACCTCACTCACCCTCATTCACCTCCCACAATACTCTTTCTGTATTTATTTACTATACACAGACGTTATATATACGTATTTACATGTTTTGTTCACCATAACTGTAAGTATCCACTCAATTTAACGGCCTCTTTTATACCGATCTGCCGGTAATAACGACCGGTTTGGGAGATCGGTATCTGGGCCCTCATATACCAGTCTGGCGGTCGATATTACCGAAGGTCGGTATTGAGTTTGTTTTGGCATTGGCGGCCCCTCACGTGGCAACAGGCCACCGAGCTCCAAGGCCTTGCGGGAGGGATGGGAGGCAGTGATTGATGGAGGGAGGCATTGAGGGGGAGAGGCAGGGAGAGTGTTGGGGGTGGTGGTGAGGGTGGTAGGGAGAGTATTGGTGGTGGTAGTGAGGGAGGGAGGGAGAGGGGTGGTGTTGAGGGAGGCAGGGAGAGGGGTGGTGTTGAGGGGGGCAGGGAGAGGGGTGGTGTTGAGGGGGGCAGGGAGAGGGGTGGTGTTGAGGGGGGCAGGGAGAGGGGTGGTGTTGAGGGGGGCAGGGAGAGGGGTGGTGTTGAGGGGGGCAGGGAGAGGGGTGGTGTTGAGGGGGGCAGGGAGAGGGGTGGTGTTGAGGGGGGCAGGGAGAGGGGTGGTGTTGAGGGAGGCAGGGAGAGGGGTGGTGTTGAGGGAGGCAGGGAGAGGGGTGGTGTTGAGGGAGGCAGGGAGAGGGGTGGTGTTGAGGGAGGCAGGGAGAGGGGTGGTGTTGAGGGAGGCAGGGAGAGGGGTGGTGTTGAGGGAGGCAGGGAGAGGGGTGGTGTTGAGGGAGGCAGGGAGAGGGGTGGTGTTGAGGGAGGCAGGGAGAGGGGTGGTGTTGAGGGAGGCAGGGAGAGGGGTGGTGTTGAGGGAGGCAGGGAGAGGGGTGGTGTTGAGGGAGGCAGGGAGAGGGGTGGTGTTGAGGGAGGCAGGGAGAGGGGTGGTGTTGAGGAAGGCAGGGAGAGGGGTGGTGTTGAGGGAGGCAGGGAGAGGGGTGGTGTTGAGGGAGGCAGGGAGAGGGGTGGTGTTGAGGGGGGCAGGGAGAGGGGTGGTGTTGAGGGAGGGAGGGAGAGTGGTGGTGATAAGGAAGGCGGAGGGCAGAATTGCTGACCAAGGCGATGGTGCCAAACCTCTCACCCCATACTGTATTAAATTTTGTAATCTTAGTTGTAAAATATTTATGCCAAAAATGTTAATTTTCTTATATATAACTACAGTATACATTATTAATCAATAACATGTTTTATAGTTTCCTATTTGTTAATTAAACAAATATAGTTTTATTTATGAATTATGCACAGCTGGCATCTGCGAACAGGTGCTGACAGATATGTCCGAGTAGCCAGGCCTCGATCCCGTTAGTAGCTCCCTCGACCCCATTAGTAGCTCCTTCCTTCATCACCTGCTGTTCTCATGTTATGAGGAAAGCAGTGAGGGAGGGATGGAAGATAATGAGGGAGGGGATGGAAGATAATGAGGGAGGGGATGGGAGACATTGAGGGAGGGTATGGAAGATAATGAGGGAGGGGATGGAAGACACTGAGGGAGGGGATGGAAGATAATGAGGGAGGGGATGGAAGATAATGAGGGAGGGGATGGAAGACATTGAGGGAGGGATGGAAGATAATAAGGGAGGGGAAGGATGGAAGATAATGAGGGAGGGGATGGAAGATAATGAGGGAGGGGATGGAAGACATTGAGGGAGGGGATGGAAGATAATGAGGGAGGGGATGGAAGACATTGAGGGAGGGGATGGAAGATAATGAGGGAGGGGATGGAAGACATTGAGGGAGGGGATGGAAGATAATGAGGGAGGGGATGGAAGGCATTGAGGGAGGGGAGGGAAGGAGGTGTTTGGTTTATATAGTTCACTTGTTGTGTGGTCCACTTGTTATACAGTATAAAGTATATCCTACCTGAATGTTACTTGAAAAATTACCGACATCTTAACTTCGGAAATACCAGAACTCCAGAAATAACGACCAGGGTACAGCCCCATATAGGCCGTTAAATTGAGTGGATACTGTACATCTAAGCTTGTATGGTGAGTAAAGGCCATAAGACGTAGCTACTCACACAGTCAGCTGATCGGCGGCCGCCCTCAAGGCCAGACGCACTAATATTTGTCCTCAACAATATTGTTTGTGGTGTTATTACGCTATATACACACATATATATAAGTATTTACCTGTTTTATTCACCATACCTGAACAAATAAGCTGGTATGGTGCCCAAAGACCATAGTGGCCATCAGTAAACAACAAGCCAAGTCGTGCAGACGATGCTCCTCCCTCACCAAAATGGCGGCTCCCAACCTACTCCTCTCACTGTTATCTCACACTATACACACGTTATATATAAGTATCTACATTTGTGTTCACCAAATCGAACCACTAAGCTGGTATGGTAAGTGCAGTCAATAAATGGTGGCCACACACAGTCAGAAAACAACGCCACAACCCTCCCTCCCACAGCCTTACTCCTCCCTCCATGGAGCACAGCGCTAAATATCACCACAATCCTGCTATTATCAGAATCCTGGTCAGTTTTATCACAGTCAGGGGGCTTCAGTAATACTATCACTGCTAAATAATAGCAGTATCATTTATATTATGGTATTTGTAGGCGATGCTGTGGTCACAAGCTGAACAGCGGTGCTGTGAGCTCGTGCTGCGTGCGCCAGCCTTGGTGGCTTGCTCAATACTGACGCTGTAACACCCAAGAATGTTAGCCTGGATTTTTTTTCTAGGTGGCATCTGGCAACTATCGGTCGTGGCTGTACTATAGCTGCCCCTATCCCAGGCGGGGCGTTTAAATTATAGCGCTAGACACGAAATCATATATAAATGATGTGTGCGGTTCCGGTTTTGTCACTGATATCATTTATATATGATATGCGCGGTTTGAGGGGTTAACCCTTAAATTGCGCATCACATCATATGATGCTTTGACCGACTTGCAGTAAATTGCGCATAGCATCATATGATGCTTTGGAGTACTACGCAAGATTTAAACAGCCCGCGGATACACGGGGTTCACCACACCTTCATCAGGGCTCTTGTAAACATACGCCATTTAAAAAAAAAAAAATTGTGGGCCAAATTCCCGGGTGTTAGGGGCCTCAGTATTGAGTAAGCTACCAAGCCCGATGCACGCAGCTTGAGCTCACAGCACTGCTGTTCAGCTTGTGACCACAGCATCGCCTAAAAATGCCATAATATACTTGTTCATGCTATTATGTAGCGATGATATTATTACAGAAGACCCCTGACTGTGATAAAACTGACCAGGGTTCTGATAATAGCAGGATTGTGGTGATATTTAGTGCTGTGCTCCATGGAGGGAGGAGTAATACTGTGGGAGGGGAGGGTAGTGGCGTTGTCTTCTGACTGTGTGTGGCACCTTTTATTGACTGCACTCACCATACCAGCTTAGTGGATCGCTATGGTGAACACAAATGTAGATACTTATATATAACGCGTGTATAGAGGGTATAAACAGCAAGAGGAGTAGGTTGGGAGTCGCCATTTTGGTGAGGGCGGTGGCGTCGTCTGCACGACGCCACCGTGCAGACGACGGTGTTGTTTACTGATGACCACAATGGTCTTTGGGCACCATACCAGTTTACTTGTACAAGTATGGTGAATAAAACGGGTAGATATTTATATATAATGTGTGTATATAGCGTAATAACACCACAAGCAGTATTGTGTGAGGAGAAATATTAGTGCGTCTTGAGGGCGGCAGCCATCAGCTGACTGTGTGAGGTCCTACGTCTTTGTGCCTTTACTCACCATACAAGTTTAGATGTACAGTTATGGTGAACAAAACATGTAAATACTTATGTATAACGTCTGTATATAAAAAAGCAAAAACAGTATGGTTGGTGGAGAATGGTGGAAAGTCAGGTGAGGGAGGGAAGGAGTGGCAGCCAGTCACTGCCTGCCACTGCCACTGCCACTCAGCATACCAACTTAGTGGTTCGTTATGGTGAACACGAATGTAGATACTTATATATAGCGTCTGTATATAGTGAATGAAAGCAAAAACAGTATTTTGGGAGGAGAATGTGGTTGACTCAGGTGACTTGGGGGAGGGCGTGAGTGGCTGGCTGGTACACGGCGGTCACTCCTCGTTACTTTTTGACTCATAATAGCAACTTAGTGGTTCGTTATGGTGAACAAAACATGCAGATACTTATACATAACCTGTGTATATAGTGTAATAACCAACAAAGTATTTGTTCACTGTTTGATGAACATAATTGAATCAACAATATGCACACCATATTTTTGAGTACAGCGATGATTCACTCATTTTATTATATAAATATATCACACTACACACTATTGAATAATATTACAGGAAAAAAACTACGAAAAATCAATCAGAGACATTGAAGTAATTAGGTAATTATCTCTGTGGCAACTCTGGCCTGACAGCTGGCGATCAACAGACCGCCTTGGACGCACGCTGAGTCAGCGCCTGTTTTTTGCCAGACTTCCCCGCCCTGTAGCGGGCAATATATGCCACTTACGATTGTTTTATTATTTTTCCCGTGATCAGTGAACACAAATTAACAGGTAAGGATGATTTTTTTTTTTTTTTTTTTATGTGCCTGTGGGTGTCACAGTGCTTCCTCAGTCTAACGAACCCCGCTCTATCGAATTCCCGGAAGAGCCGAACAAATTGAATTCGGTACCAAATGTTCAGTGGAACATACAAATGTTCGATTAAGCGAGGAATGTTCGTCCAAGCGGTCACCGAGGCCGAGCGTCAGAGCTGGCTGTCATCAACTATGATTCGCCAGAGTGTAAACAGTTATGTAGTGTTTTATTATCCTTACCCATTGTTTCTAGGGAGAAATGGTGATAAAAAACCAGCGTTGAATGTAATGAAACGCCATTTTCTGGGCGAGTCCCGGAGGCTCCCCGGAGCTATCCCAGGCTGATATGCTAATGTCAGACTTTGGCATCAGTCATGTGTATGGAGTTCTTAGGCCTACCGGGGACCACGGCCAGAACCGGGCCCCCTCAGAGAGGCAAGGGGAGCAATGGCCTATAGAAGCCCCCGTGTAGTTGGAAGCATTCTATGTCTGCCATCGACCGGAACAGGCACCCAGAAAGGTAAGCGCCCCAAAACAAACCCCTATTCTGGTTAAAATTGCTACCTAATACCGAACTAGTGGATAGAACTCCCCAACCGAAAACAAGCAAATTAGTGTGACGTCACACACTGCTGCGCCGCTGTCTGCGCAGCTCCCCCCTCCCCGGGAAGGGGAAGGGGGAGCCCCAGACCCCCCGCGCCGGCTACCCACACCTCAGTTCTTGAGGCTGGATGTCAAAAACGCGAAAAACCGCCGACCGGAGGGAGGGAGGGATGCCGGGGAGCCTCCGGGACTCACCCAGAAAATGGCGTTTCATTACATTCAACGCTGGTTTTCTGGAGGGAGCCCCGTCGGCTCCCCGGAGCTAACTACCCACAGACAGAAAAAGAGGGACTTACCCGGGAGGCGGTCGTCGCTCACCCCTCAACTCGAAGCCGAGACAACTGGCTGCAACCGCCGACCCAAAGCAACACAGGCCCGACGAGGGCCAGGGACATTCACAAGGTAACGAGCAGCCAGGACCCTGTTCGACCGCCAAAATCCCCGCGCCCGAATATCAGACCAAGACATATTCCCAAAGACGGCAGCAAGAGCCGCGAACTTACGAACGTCATGGGCACGGGGATAGACCGCAGGCTGGCGAGACCTAATAACCCTGCGGACGACCTGAGAGACCCGAACCCGCGAACAGGGAAGAAGGGAAACCGGATCAACCCACAGCGCGTCCCCGGACACAGAAGCTGTGGCGCGCAAATAAAGGCGAAGCGCCACAACCGGACACAAAACATGATGCACCCCCGGCCTGACCAACCAAGCATCAACCACCCATGGACCCCTCCGGAACGCAGCAGTCTCATTCTTCGCCAGAAAAGAAGGAGACGGCTGCAAACGAACAAAACTATCACCACGACCAAAAGAGCAGAAACCCCTGCGCCGGAGGAGAGCATGAAGCTCCCCTACCCGACCCCCAGAGGCCAAAGCCAACAAGAAAAGTGCCTTGGAAAAACAATCCTGGACCGAAGGGGCCACAACGAAACGAGGAGATGAAAGGAAAGCGAGCACTCTGTCCAAAGACCAGGACGTCTCAGGCGACGCATGAGCAGGCCGGAGGTGAAACAATGCACGAGACAGCTTGCGAAACGGCGCAGACGTAACATCGATACCGAAAGCAAGCTGAAGCGGCTCCGCCAGCGCCGCACGATACGAAGCGACAGTGTTAGGCATAAGATGACGGTCCTGAAACAACCACGAGAGGAAGGACAAGACCACCCGAACAGACAAGGAGCTAACACGACGAAGACGCAAAAAGAAACGGAAGGACCGCCAGGAAACTTCATACTGCCGCCGAGAAGAAGCCCTCAGGTGGGACACCAACAAGGAGGCCACCTGATCACCATAGAGATGATGATAGACTCGAGTCAAAAAAACCATACGCGAAGACTCGAGGAGAAGATCGAACCAGCTACGTGACGTACCGGCCCGATCTGCTGAAAGAGGCGGAGCCGCGGGAAAACCCTCGGGTTCGGACACCGAGCAACCAGCGCCTGAAACCAAGGCTGGGCCGGCCACCAAGGGGCCAGAAGGACAACTCTCCCCCGGTAAGTCTCTAAGCGAGTCAGGACCTGGAGCAACAGCCGAACCGGGGGAAAGAGGTACAGGAACCCCCACCTCGACCAGTCGAGCCGAAAGGCATCGACCCCGACGGCCTCGCAATCGGGGAAGGGCGCCGCATAAACGGGAAGACGCCGCGACCACGCCGACGCGAAGAGGTCCACCTCGGGGCGCCCGAACGTCTGGCAAAGATAACGGAAGGACTCGTCGTCGACCGTCCACTCTGTGGAGAGGGGAACGAAGCGAGACAGGGCGTCGGCCAAGACGTTGGACACGCCCCGTACGTGAACCGCCAGGAGAGCCAAACCCCGAGAACTCAGCAGACGAGTCACCCGAAGCGACCAACCCCAAAGAGACAAGGACCGCATCGAACCCCCGCGGTTCAGGCAATGAACCACCGGAGAGCAGTCCGAATGGAGCCGAATCGTCGATCCGCGGGCCACCCGAATCCTCCCCAGAGCAAACCACACTGCCGCGAACTCCCGCACCGTACTGTGAGCTCGACGGAAGGACGGATCCCAACGCCCCTGGCTGGCCTGGTGAGCACTGGTCACAAAACCCCAGCCGAGAGACGACGCATCCGTGTACACATCGAGCGAGGGCTCGGGTAGGCGCCAAGGCACTGAACCCCGAAAAACCCGAAGAGGAAGCCGGTGACGCAGCAACCGACGCAAGTCCCCCGGGGGTCGAACTCTGCGATCGCGAGAGAGGCGGAAGGGGGAACCCCCTTAGGAACCAGAACAGCCGTCGAAGCCAAACCCGACCCGGCGGGTAGACCACCATCGCGAAGTTCAGGCTCCCGCACAGCCCCTCGAGCAACCGCCGGGTGACCCGAGGGCCCTCCAGAAACAGACGAAGGCGGGACCGCAGCCGCAGGAGAGACTCCGGAGGGAGAGACAAGGAGGCGGTCCGAGAGTCCCACACGAGACCCAGCCAAGTCCAAACCTGAGAGGGAACCAGATGGGACTTCCTCCAGTTCACCAAGAACCCGAACCCGGCGAGCTGGGAAAGAACCAAATCCCTGGCTAGCAAGCAAGCTGACTGGCTGGGAGCCCAAACCAGCCAGTCGTTGAGGTAGGCCAACACCCGAACACCTAGGAGACGCAAACGAGCCACCACAACCCGTGTAAGGCGTGTGAACACGCGAGGTGCCAGGTTCAACTCGAACGGGAGACAACGAAAGCGGTAACTCAGACGCCCCACTACAAAACCGAGCCAGTCCCTGAACCGCGGATGAATCGGGACATGCCAATAAGCGTCCCGGAGGTCCAGGGACACCATCCAAGCACCCGGCTCCAAGAGGAGCCGAACCTGAGACAGCGTAGTCATCCGAAAGGAGGGGCAATGAACCCAGGGGTTCAGACGGGACAAGTCCAGAATGAACCGCAGGTCCGCGCAGTCCCGTTTCGGAACCGGAAACAGACGGGAAACCCATCTGAGGGACGACGTCGTTTCGACGACGCCCAAGCGTACCCACTCCAAGACGACTCGACAGAGCGCAGGGGAAGAAGCCTGCCCCGACCCCCCAAAGGGGGGAGGGGCCACCCAACGCCACCGCAGGTCGCGAGACACGACCCGAAAGGCCCACGAATCGTGGGACCAGGCGCGGGCGAACAGCGCAAGCCGCCCCCCCATCGCCCCGTCAAAGGGGCAAACTGTGGGAACCGACCTGTGAGATTTATATTTATTTAATTTATATGAATATATATATATAGAATTTATATTTACGTTAATTTATATACTTCGATAGCAATTTGTATAATGATAAGTGGACTGTATTTCTGCAATAATCTCTTAATCTCACAAATCGATCCTCTACACATTAGGGGGGTTATATTTATATATATGCAGCCAATCAAACTACAGAATTAACTACATACATTGAAGAGGTTCCTTATCTTATAGTACAGCAGGTTAGTCCACCAGGTATAACTAGGGTGTAGACACCAAATTATCCTCTTTGAGGTAGCTTCCATCACCCAGAACTGGTGCACAAAGTCTTGCTTCCTCGTCTTGACCTGTCAAAAGGGCGCTAGCTGTGAAGCCAGATACCTATATATGACAAGCTATATCAGAGAAAACACTGTACATGGAACAATAAAGACCTGGCTTAATTACCTTTAGTTTGAGGCGATTTCGTGATCTAACCGGATCACCCTATATCCTGACATTAATGGCCACTAATGATAGATAAACGGGTTTCGGAAAGACACTTAACTTGAATTTGTAGACAGCGTGTGATAATGGTGCACCTTTGGTTTCCATAACACTACGTCCAAGTAAAATTAACAGGAGCCGAATTTGCTCCCGTGTGAGCCTCTGGTCTAGTATAAACAACAATGGCTGCCCTCCTTCCTCCCTCACTGACGCCTGGCTTACATTGTCCAGATATCCAAAGGTGATAGAAGGGTCACATTTACTCTACTTTAATATTGATAATTAAGTTAATTTATATAAGATGTTTTTATGATGGTAAAGTCCAAAGACTAATGTATTTAAGAATAATTCCCACCATAATAGGTGGTAAATTATAATAGTATGTGGTGATGATATCCCGTTTTCTTTAGACGGTAATTCCACTACAAGTTACGTTTTCTATGGGTTAACTTGCTTATACAACAGCAATTATCTGTATGATATATTAAATGGTGTCGGATTTTCCGACATAATTCCCCAGGGGGCTGCTCACGGGTCGAAGTCCTATTTAGAACAGACGAACACAGATACTCCTCCTTCGAATTATTAGATTAATTTGATGTTAGTAGTTAGTAATCACACATTTGTGTGTCTGTTCGTACAGGACGGATGTCCCGTACTAGAGTTGCAGGGGTTAGAAGTCTAATGCGATTTGATTTCCCTGTCAACTCTTGAAAGGCTAATATTCAAGCCTTATTACATATTATTTAACCCAGAAGACTGAATGTGATCAAGTACTACAGTCAAGTATGATTCAGGGACTGCAGTGAGATCAGTGACATTAGATATAACTTGAAGTTTGTTCAGGTAACTAGTCACTGATATATAAACACTGAGGCCCATGGAATACATCTTGATTAAATAATAAATGTATCAAATCAGTCATCAGATTTATTGGGGTTTAATTTAGTTAATTGATTCAGAAGATTGAATAGCTCATCATTAAAGTAAAGTATGGTTCTGAGACTGCAGTGGGTTCAGTGACATTGGTCGCAGTGACTTGTAGCTGTTTTAGGCTACTGTTCACTGATTTGCCACTGAGGCCTCACGAACTCATCTTCAGCTTCAAATGATGATACTAACATCAACCTCTGTTGGTATAGTCAGCTGTAATCTCCTTAGTATAATGCTACTGGAGAAATATAATCAGCTGACAAATTTAGATTTCTATTGGTATTGTTTATCTGCAGGCATAGGTCTCCTCAGGCTTGGTACTGGGCCTGAGAGTAATTTACCTCCTGCAGAGTTTAACATGGTTATACCCTGATATTTAGTAGGGCTACCGATGAATCGATGACAATAGTCTGTCCCTACAAGGAGACCGAAGTCGGTGAGGTGATCAGACTTAATATTATCTGCCAATTTTATTCCTCTATTTCTCAGGAATTTGGCTGTTGCTCTCAGACCTTGAACTTGTAGGTCTACTGGTATTTTGTCCACCACAATGGCTTGTACTCGACAGACGTACCTGCCTAAGCGTACTGATGGTTGTACCACCTGGTAGACTTGAGGTCCTGCATCTGTTACAAACCCTGAGATGTTGAATGACGTCTGGGCTACAGGCCTTAATTGTAGTTCATCTGCCAGCTTTTTAGTGATATATGTTCTCTGGGATCCTTGGTCAAACAACCCACGGGTATGGACCTTGGCCCTCTTATTCAGGATGGTAATTTGGGCAGTAGGCAAAGTCGTATTACCTTTAGACTTTGCCGATTGGACACTGTTTGTTTGTTGCACCTTGCAGTACTGTACTGTGGTGGGAATGCTATCTTCCACCTTGGGGTTTGGAGACGTTGTTTTGGTGTGTCTGCACAATGCTGCATGGTGCTGACCTTTGTTACACCTATTACAGGTGTGTAATTGGGTATCACAATCCTTGATGTTATGTTTCCTGAGGCACCTCGTGCAATGTTGCAAATCTTTGAGTCGCTCAACACGGGCGTCACTATCAGGAAAATTAGAGCAGTGGTACATTGAATGTTTCTCATTGCAGAACAAACATGTTCCATAGCTTCCAGTACCCTTTGGTGTCACGTTCTTGGGTGACACAGTAACTATAGGCTTGGAGGGTCCCACTGCATATACGCCCACACTGCTACTGTTCCACTTTGGTGTTGAATTATATTGTCTAGATTGAGTTGGAGTACCTTTGGTACTCTGTGGTTTACTATTATTGGTTTCTGAGGGTTTACTTGGTGGTTTTAATTTATCATGTGTTCGTAATTGATGAACTA
Source organism: Procambarus clarkii (assembly GCF_040958095.1). Classification (NCBI taxonomy): domain Eukaryota; kingdom Metazoa; phylum Arthropoda; class Malacostraca; order Decapoda; family Cambaridae; genus Procambarus; species Procambarus clarkii. The sequence continues at coordinate 20,136,977 of NC_091190.1, read as the reverse complement.
CTGACTTTAAACCTTCAGATATTTCATTCATGGATAAGATACTTTTATTGTAATGAGCACTCATTTGTCTCAGTATGTCCCTAGGTATTTTCTCCTGGACAATTATTTTCAAGACCCACTCAGCCCCGTTTGTATCTGCTGTCAGGCTGAGGGCATTGATCAATGATTCTACCTCCAGCTTGAAGACTTGGAGTGAATCAGCTGAAGCCTCCGGTGGGGGTAAATGCAACAGCTCATGAACTAAATGTGATGTTCTTACTTCTGGATCAGCATAATTATCCTTGAGGAGTTTTACTGCCAGATCATAGCCGTCATTAGTTAATCTCAGATGGGATACTACTGTTTTAGCCTCACCTGATAATTGACCTTGCAAATAAGAGAATTTACTACTCTTTGGTAAAGATTGTTTTGAGTCTACAAGGTCAACGAATTTGTTCCAAAATTCGTCCCAATCTTCCTCATCTTTTCCTGAGAAAGTGGGTAAATTAATTGGAGGGAGTCGAGCTTCTGCTTGACTCGTATTAGATGCAACTGTTGCTGTTGTTGTTGCCTTGTTCTGGGCAATTAATTTGACATAAGGCTGTAACGTGGCCTGAGTTTGATCTTCATAATTCGCAAGATCAACCATAATGTCGTCTATTTCTGTTTCTGATAAATTGGTGTTGGCAAGTTCAGCCACATATGTTGCTATTTGACATTTGATTTGCTCAAATTTACCTGCAGCTGCTTGATAATAGCTTTCCAGGTCAGCATAATCAACTGTTGATTGTTGTGACAAATCTTCACATTTCTTGATCTGTCTTGTTAAGTGGCCTTTAAGACCTGCAAGGGTTCTTTTCATTCTCCCTGCATTATCCATACTGGCTCGTTGGTGAAGCCTTGTGGGACTTGTACTTGGGCTGCTCATAATACTGAACAAACACTAATGGTAGCCTAGGGTAAATTCTGCACTCACTAGGCAATAATCCTACCTCTACTAGAGGTTAGCACTTAAAATTAATACACATTATATATATACAATCATACACACTAATGATTTGAGTGATAAACCAGTGTCACTGGAAGTACCTTTAGGTTAGCTCTTCTATATCACCCTAGGATGGTAGAGACACTAATTAATCACTCAAAGGTGTAATGATCATAAGTAAATTATTATATATACAACTCAACTCGAGTTGATAAAAATTACACCCAAAATAGGGTCTGGACCATTCATTAATGGTGCTAGGTTAATCAATATAGTACAACTGACTATGGTAATAATGGGACTAGGATGAACGATAATAGTTCAACTAGTCATATCCTACCCTGTTGTGGGTTGGCAATTAGTAAATATACTGTGATCACTAGTGCAATATATATTAAATAATTCTCTATTTGGAGAAATAATATACACAATTATTGATAATAGCCTCTTAATTAGCCTCTATGAAACTTCTAATATTATCAAGAAGTATTAAATATTATTAGTGACCTCGCGAAATAAAGTCCACAAAATTCGTGGATAATCTCTCGCGAAATGTAACACCACGAAATCCGTGAACAATCTTGCGAGGACACAGCCACTAATTTGGCTGGCTTCTATATTAGCGCTGTCATTTCACGAAATAACACGCCACCAAATATCTGTGGGTGTGCATGAAACCGCTGACGAAGCTGAACTCGGCTGAGGGGGGCTCCTGAGCTCCCTCGAGGCTACGCTGCCGTCTTGACTGCTGGCTTTGTTTAAATCACACTGCACTAGTTTATTAATGAATCCACTGGTTAACTGGTTCATCCGGTACTAAGATGACCAAATGTGGGTTCAAAGGATCAAATAATCCGTCATCCGGTTCGAAGATGACCAAATAATGTGGGAACCGACCTGTGAGATTTATATTTATTTAATTTATATGAATATATATATATAGAATTTATATTTACGTTAATTTATATACTTCGATAGCAATTTGTATAATGATAAGTGGACTGTATTTCTGCAATAATCTCTTAATCTCACAAATCGATCCTCTACACATTAGGGGGGTTATATTTATATATATGCAGCCAATCAAACTACAGAATTAACTACATACATTGAAGAGGTTCCTTATCTTATAGTACAGCAGGTTAGTCCACCAGGTATAACTAGGGTGTAGACACCAAATTATCCTCTTTGAGGTAGCTTCCATCACCCAGAACTGGTGCACAAAGTCTTGCTTCCTCGTCTTGACCTGTCAAAAGGGCGCTAGCTGTGAAGCCAGATACCTATATATGACAAGCTATATCAGAGAAAACACTGTACATGGAACAATAAAGACCTGGCTTAATTACCTTTAGTTTGAGGCGATTTCGTGATCTAACCGGATCACCCTATATCCTGACATTAATGGCCACTAATGATAGATAAACGGGTTTCGGAAAGACACTTAACTTGAATTTGTAGACAGCGTGTGATAATGGTGCACCTTTGGTTTCCATAACACTACGTCCAAGTAAAATTAACAGGAGCCGAATTTGCTCCCGTGTGAGCCTCTGGTCTAGTATAAACAACAATGGCTGCCCTCCTTCCTCCCTCACTGACGCCTGGCTTACATTGTCCAGATATCCAAAGGTGATAGAAGGGTCACATTTACTCTACTTTAATATTGATAATTAAGTTAATTTATATAAGATGTTTTTATGATGGTAAAGTCCAAAGACTAATGTATTTAAGAATAATTCCCACCATAATAGGTGGTGAATTATAATAGTATGTGGTGATGATATCCCGTTTTCTTTAGACGGTAATTCCACTACAAGTTACGTTTTCTATGGGTTAACTTGCTTATACAACAGCAATTATCTGTATGATATATTAAATGGTGTCGGATTTTCCGACACAAACCGCGAAAGGGCCGGCGACCCTTACGAGACCCAGAACCCCGCACAGCGCGAACACCGCGCCGACCAGACGAGGGAGGGTCCGCAGGAGGAGCCAACCCCAAACCTGACACCAGAGGCCTACCACGACGAGAGGAACCCCGAGCCCTGGCACGACCTTTCCGGGAAGACCCAAAGCACAGTGCAGTAGCGACACCGGAGCCAGAGCACACGACCATCGCCTATAGCATCAGCCTCAAGAACTGAGGTGTGGGTAGCCGGCGCGGGGGGTCTGGGGCTCCCCCTTCCCCCTCCCGGGGAGGGGGGAGCTGCGCAGACAGCGGCGCGGCAGTGTGTGACGTCACACTAATTTGCTTGTTTTCGGTTGGGGAGTTCTATCCACTAGTTCGGTATTAGGTAGCAATTTTAACCAGAATAGGGGTTTGTTTTGGGGCGCTTACCTTTCTGGGTGCCTGTTCCGGTCGATGGCAGACATAGAATGCTTCCAACTACACGGGGGCTTCTATAGGCCATTGCTCCCCTTGCCTCTCTGAGGGGGCCCGGTTCTGGCCGTGGTCCCCGGTAGGCCTAAGAACTCCATACACATGACTGATGCCAAAGTCTGACATTAGCATATCAGCCTGGGATAGCTCCGGGGAGCCGACGGGGCTCCCCCCAGAAATGGTGATAAAATGATGTCAGGGGGGCATTAGTGAGAGTTGTTGCCAGGAGGCAAGTGGTGTCAGGGGAGGCAACACGTGACTGGCGCCTCCATGCTCCCCCCCCCCTCCACCTGACCACAGAGACCACCTACTACCTCACTCTCCTCTCGTCGTCAGATGCCAAGAGTCAATTTAATGATAATTATCACATTATCTACACTGAAAATAGCCTTTTTATTAGAAAAATGTCATATTGGAGCAATAATAATGGTGAAAATTGTGATATATACAGTACATATTTTAAACAGTTTGAACACATTTCATTTTCACAGAATTTTTAATACAATTGGGGTGTAGATAACAGCTAGCATTGTGTGGCCGGCCGGTCGCTCCCTGAGCCATTGGGGGGGTGGGTGGGAGGGGGGGAGTTTGTTTCCTGGAAATCCTCTAACAGCCTACGTACTGTACTAATATCTATTTAGAATAAATTTTGAGTAGACCAATAAAACAAGCACAGTCGTGTGAACGTTAGGCCTTGGTGAGGTGGCTGGCATCATTTGTGGTGGTGTCAGGGGGAGGCAGGCGGTGTCAGGGGGAGGCAGGCGGTGTCAGGGGGAGGCAGGCGGTGTCAGGGGGAGGCAGGCGGTGGCAGGGGGAGGCAGGCGGAGGCAGGCGGTGTCAGGGGAGGCAGGCGGTGTCAGGGGAGGCAGGCGGTGTCAGGGGAGGCAGGCGGTGTCAGGGGAGGCAGGTGGTGTCAGGGGAGGCAGGTGGTGTCAGGGGAGGCAGGTGGTGTCAGGGAAGGCAGGTGGTGTCAGGTGAGGCAGGTGGGGTCAGGGGAGGCAGGTGGGGTCAGGGGAGGCAGGTGGGGTCAGGGGAGGCAGGTGGTGTCAGGGGAGGCAGGTGGTGTCAGGGGAGGCAGGTGGTGTCAGGGGAGGCAGGTGGTGTCAGGGGAGGCAGGTGGTGTCAGGGGAGGCAGGTGGGGTCAGTGGTGGAAGGTGTTGTCAGGGGGAGATGGAAGTGGAGAGAGAAGGGTGCTGACCACGCATGGCTGCCAAACCTCTCATTCATTCAATATTATAAATCTCAATCTTAGCTGTAAAATATTTATGCCAAAATATGTTGTATTAATATACATTATTAATCATTAACATGTTTTATTGTTTCCTGTAGAAAACAATAGCTGACTTGGCATTGTGGTATGTATGGCCGGGTACCTGGGGGGTGGGGGGGGGGGGGTCCTGGAGGTGTGAGGAGACCTGTCAACCCCATCATTTTTTTTTTGTCGGGTGAGTTGAGACGCTTCCAAGCCTGCTGCTTCAATACACCCCATGGATGGTGTGGGTGGTGTGGTGTGGTTTGGGTGGTGTGGGTGGTTGTGGGTGGGTTGGTGTGGTGGGTGGTGGGTGCGTGGTGTGGGTGGTGTGGGGTGTGTGGGGGATGATGTGGGGTGTGTGGGTGGTGGTGTGGGGGGTGGTGTGGGGGGTGGTGTGGGGGATGGTGTGGGTGGTGTGGGGTGTGTGGGGGATGATGATGGGTGTGTGGGTGGTGGTGTGGGGGTGGTGGTGTGGGGTGTGGGGGTGGTGGTGTGGGGTGTGAGGGTGGTGGTGTGGGGGATGGTGTGGGTGGGGGTGTGGGGGATGGTGTGGGTGGGGGTGTGTGGGTGGTGGTGTGGGTGGTGGGGGCGAATGGTGTTAGTGGTGTTGGGGATGGTGTGGGTGGTGTGGGGATGGTGTGGGGATGGTGTGGGGATGGTGTGGGTGGTGTGGGGGATGGTGTGGGTGGTGTGGGGGGATGGTGTGGGTGGTGTGGGGGGATGGTGTGGGTGGTGTGGGGGGATGGTGTGGGTGGTGTGGGGGGATGGTGTGGGTGGTGTGGGGGATGGTGTGAGTGGGGTGGGGGATGGTGTGAGTGGGGTGGGGGATGGTGTGAGTGAGGTGGGGGATGGTGTGGGTGGTGTGGGGGATGGTGTGGGTGGTGTGGGGGATGGTGGGGGGGATGGTGTGGGGGGAATGGTGTGGGGATGGTGTGGGGAATGGTGTGGGGGATGGTGTGAGTGGGGTGGGGGATGGTGATTCTTGCATCTCAGATTATTATTGACACCAAAAGAGCATGAAAGATATTATATTGAAGCACCACACAACAAAGAAACAAACTAATGTGTCCTGGCATATGTTTAAAACAAAAAAATTAAGAAGGTTGTTAGGGCCGGACGGATGGAACGAATTCCGCACTGGAACGAATCGGCTTCGCCCCATATAGTTCGTTCAAGTGAGGACACACTGTAACTATGCGCAATTTAAGGGTTAATGGTCTAATACTGGTCGAGGTTTTTTATTTTGATTTTGCATATGTAAAAAAATATTTTGGATTTTTCTTTATCTCTTGTATAGCTTTCTGTTCCAATTACATTTTCTCAGACTCGTATGATTGCTTTAACATTTGTTCTATTTCTTCGATCTCCGTTTAGGTTTATTTTCCTTTCTTGTGATAGTCGTGTCTGCCTAAGCATTTCCGTTATTTTTTCCTTCCCCTGTACAGTCGTCTGCGTTCTCTTTCTAGAGTGGTCTTTTTTCTGACCCTCCTCACAGGCACGTGCTTCAAGCAGACCTTGTATGCTTCAGCAGTCAGTTGAGCTATTCCCTGTGTGGGAGTTTTGTCGCTTAAGACCGTCTCCCATTGAATGTTTGCAAGGTCTATATTTATTTTTTCCCAGTCGATCCTCTTATTGTTGAAATTGAATTGATTGAATACTCCTCACTTGTTGGGTCTCTTAGACCTACTACCGTTATTTATGCTAGTTCGCACTTCAATGAGCTTATGGGCTGAGTATGTAGTATCCGAGATTGCAAAGTCGCTGATTAGTTCATCATTGTTTGTGAATAACAAGTCTAGTGTGTTTTCATTCCTAGTTGGTTCTGTAATCTGTTGGAGCGAAAATTTGTCACAGAATCTCAAAAGTTCTCTGACCTGTGATTGGTTGTTTCCCGGGTCATTCTCTGCAATGACATTTATGTTAGCCATTCTCCATCTTACACTTGATAAATTGGACAGAGGACAATAACATCATGAAGGGAAATTAGGAGATCATCCCATAATAAGGAGAGTGTGGGGAAGTCATGGTGGCTCATCAGGGTGTGTGTATTCATGACCAATAAGCAAGATTGGAGCCGTTTCCCCAAGTAAAGGTGACGATGAACCCCTCTCCAAGTATACAACAACTTCAGGGTGATCTTCCAATCTGCACTCACGTGTCCATTACTGATTGATTGATGACAGAAGCAGTTTGGTTGCAGTGCTTGATCTTATTTTATCAGGAAGTGGTTGGGGTCTCTGTTCGCTAGAAGTAAAGTTCAATATCAAGTAGTTTATAAAATCCCTGACCCCCTCAACCCGTCCTCTTAAAATGACGACACTTCGCTCGTTTTCGCACTATGGCCAAAAAACCAGCGTTGAATGTAATGAAACGCCATTTTCTGGGTGAGTCCCGGAGGCTCCCCGGAGCTATCCCAGGCTGATATGCTAATGTCAGACTTTGGCATCAGTCATGTGTATGGAGTTCTTAGGCCTACCGGGGACCACGGCCAGAACCGGGCCCCCTCAGAGAGGCAAGGGAAGCAATGGCCTATAGAAGCCCCCGTGTAGTTGGAAGCATTCTATGTCTGCCATCGACCGGAACAGGCACCCAGAAAGGTAAGCGCCCCAAAACAAACCCCTATTCTGGTTAAAATTGCTACCTAAAACCGAACTAGTGGATAGAACTCCCCAACCGAAAACAAGCAAACTAGTGTGACGTCACACACTGCCGCGCCGCTGTCTGCGCAGCTCCCCCCTCCCCAGGAGGGGGAAGGGGGAGCCCCAGACCCCCCGCGCCGGCTACCCACACCTCAGTTCTTGAGGCTGGATGTCAAAAACGCGAAAAACCGCCGACCGGAGGGAGGGAGGGATGCCGGGGAGCCTCCGGGACTCACCCAGAAAATGGCGTTTCATTACATTCAACGCTGGTTTTCTGGGGGGAGCCCCGTCGGCTCCCCGGAGCTAACTACCCACAGACAGAAAAAGAGGGACTTACCCGGGAGGCGGTCGTCGCTCACCCCTCAACTCGAAGCCGAGACAACTGGCTGCAACCGCCGACCCAAAGCAACACAGGCCCGACGAGGCCCAGGGACATTCACAAGGTAACGAGCAGCCAGGACCCTGTTCGACCGCCAAAATCCCCGCGCCCGAATATCAAACCAAGACATATTCCCAAAGACGGCAGCCAGAGCCGCGAACTTACGAACGTCATGGGCACGGGGATAGATCGCAGGCTGGCTGGACCTAATAACCCTGCGGACGACCTGAGAGACCCGAACCCGCGAACAGGGAAGAAGGGAAACCGGATCAACCCACAGCGCGTCCCCGGACACAGAAACTGTGGCGCGCAAATAACGGCGAAGCGCCGCAACCGGACACAAAACATGATGCACCCCCGGCCTGACCAACCAAGCATCAACCACCCATGGACCCCTCCGGAACGCAGCAGTCTCATTGTTCGCCAGAAAAGAAGGAGACGGCTGCAAACGAACAAAACTATCACCACGACCAAAAGAGCAGAAACCCCTGCGCCGGAGGAGAGCATGAAGCTCCCCTACCCGACCCCCAGAGGCCAAAGCCAACAAGAAAAGTGCCTTGGAAAAACAATCCTGGACCGAAGGGGCCACAACGAAACGAGGAGATGAAAGGAAAGCGAGCACTCTGTCCAAAGACCAGGACGGCTCAGGCGACGCATGAGCAGGCCGGAGGTGAAACAATGCACGAGACAGCTTGCGAAACGGCGCAGACGTAACATCGATACCGAAAGCAAGCTGAAGCGGCTCCGCCAGCGCCGCACGATACGAAGCGACAGTGTTAGGCATAAGATGACGGTCCTGAAACAACCACGAGAGGAAGGACAAGACCACCCGAACAGACAAGGAGCTAAGACGACGAAGACGCAAAAAGAAACGGAAGGACCGCCAGGAAACTTCATACTGCCGCCGAGAAGAAGCCCTCAGGTGGGACACCAACAAGGAGGCCACCTGATCACCATAGAGATGATGATAGACTCGAGTCAAAAAAACCATACGCGAAGACTCGAGGAGAAGATCGAACCAGCTACGTGACGTACCGGCCCGATCTGCTGAAAGAGGCGGAGCCGCGGGAAAACCCTCGGGTTCGGACACCGAGCAACCAGCGCCTGAAACCAAGGCTGGGCCGGCCACCAAGGGGCCAGAAGGACAACTCTCCCCCGGTAAGTCTCTAAGCGAGTCAGGACCTGGAGCAACAGCCGAACCGGGGGAAAGAGGTACAGGAACCCCCACCTCGACCAGTCGAGCCGAAAGGCATCGACCCCGACGGCCTCGCAATCGGGGAAGGGCGCCGTATAAACTGGAAGACGCCGCGACCACGCCGACGCGAAGAGGTCCACCTCGGGGCGCCGGAACGTCTGGCAAAGCCAACGGAAGGACTCGTCGTCGACCGTCCACTCCGTGGAGAGGGGAACGAAGCGAGACAGGGCGTCGGCCAAGACGTTGGACACGCCCCGTACGTGAACCGCCAGGAGAGCCAAACCCCGAGAACTCAGCAGACGAGTCACCCGAAGCGACCAACCCCAAAGAGACAAGGACCGCATCGAACCCCCGCGGTTCAGGCAATGAACCACCGGAGAGCAGTCCGAATGGAGCCAAATCGTCGATCCGCGGGCCACCCGAATCCTCCCCAGAGCAAACCACACTGCCGCGAACTCCCGCACCGTACTGTGAGCTCGACAGAAGGACGGATCCCAACGCCCCTAGCCGGCCTGGTGAGCACTGGTCACAAAACCCCAGCCGAGAGACGACACATCCGTGTACACATCGAGCGAGGGCTCGGGTAGGCGCCAAGGCACTGAACCCCGAAAAACCCGAAGAGGAAGCCGGTGACACAGCAACCGACGCAAGTCCCCCGGGGGTCGAACTCTGCGATCGCGAGAGAGGCGGAAGGGGGAACCCCGAAGGAACCAGAACAGCCGTCGAAGCCAAACCCGACCCGGCGGGTAGACCACCATCGCGAAGTTCAGGCTCCCGCACAGCCCCTCGAGCAACCGCCGGGTGACCCGAGGGCCCTCCAGAAACAGACGAAGGCGGGACCGCAGCCGCAGGAGAGACTCCGGAGGGAGAGACAAGGAGGCGGTTCGAGAGTCCCACACGAGACCCAGCCAAGTCCAAACCTGAGAGGGAACCAGATGGGACTTCCTCCAGTTCACCAAGAACCCGAACCCGGCGAGCTGGGAAAGAACCAAATCCCTGGCTAGCAAGCAAGCTGACTGGCTGGGAGCCCAAACCAGCCAGTCGTCGAGGTAGGCCAACACCCGAACACCTAGGAGACGCAAACGAGCCACCACAACCCGTGTAAGGCGTGTGAACACGCGAGGTGCCAGGTTCAACCCGAACGGGAGACAACGAAAGCGGTAACTCAGACGCCCCACTACAAAACCGAGCCAGTCCCTGAACCGCGGATGAATCGGGACATGCCAATAAGCGTCCCGGAGGTCCAGGGACACCATCCAAGCTCTCGGCTCCAAGAGGAGCCGAACCTGAGACAGCGTAGTCATCCGAAAGGAGGGGCAATGAACCCAGGGGTTCAGACGGGACAAGTCCAGAATGAACCGCAGGTCCGCGCAGTCCCGTTTCGGAACCGGAAACAGACGGGAAACCCATCTGAGGGACGACGTCGGTTCGACGACGCCCAAGCGTACCCACTCCAAGACGACTCGACAGAGCGCAGGGGAAGAAGCCTGCCCTGCCAGCCCCGAACCCCCAAAGGGGGGAGGGGCCACCCAACGCCACCGCAGGCCGCGAGACACGACCCGAAAGGCCCACGAATCGTGGGACCAGGCGCGGGCGAACAGCGCAAGCCGCCCCCCCCATCGCCCCGTCAAAGGGGCAAACCGCGAAAGGGCCGGCGACCCTTACGAGACCCAGAACCCCGCACAGCGCGAACACCGCGCCGACCAGACGAGGGAGGGTCCGCAGGAGGAGCCAACCCCAAACCTGACACCAGAGGCCTACCACGACGAGAGGAACCCCGAGCCCTGGCACGACCTTTCCGGGAAGACCCACCCCGGGACCCCCGGAAAACCAACAAGTCCGACATCGGACGACAAGCCGCCGACGCAGCCTGAATAAACTGCGCCACAGCCGACTCCCCAAACAGGAGAGGACAAAAAGGTGAAGAACGCCTAAGAGCCAGAGCCCAAGCAGATTCCACGGAGGAACCCAGCACCGCCTGCCGACACGCGAGACGGGAAGCATAGAACAGGGAAACCGCATCCCGCAAAATCGGCGTGAACAGCTTCAACAAGGCAGCCGACGAACGCGCAGCCGAGGACAAGGTGCCGGACCCCGGGACTGACCCAAGCGTCCCCACATCCTCCACGAGCCAATCCGAAGACAGCTCCAGGAGGGAAAAGAACCGCAAGGCCGAACACAAAAGGCCCCGAGCGCGCAAGTCCTCCGCCACGAGCGCCGCCGAAAGGGAGGGAACCTGCACATGGAGCTGAATAACGCCCACATCGCGGGGAAGGGCAGGGGCAAACAAGCACTCATTCAGGTACTCAAGTTCACCCCCCAGGAAAACCTGAAGCACCGTGGAAGCTTCCCGCCACTCCAGCGTGCGGGAACGACAGAAAGAATGCCAGGAATCCAGACCAAACAAGGGGCAGTCTGCTAGCCAGGACGACTCTGGAACCTCGTAACGGAGCCAGAAAGGGAACGAAGTCCCAAACCTGAACGTGGACTGATCCATTTCCGAGGCATAATCCGGGTCACGCAGGAGGTAAGCTGCAAAGGCCGCTCGCACCACACCAGGTTGGATGTGATAAGCCGAAAACCTCCGGAAGGACGGAACCGACGTACCCGGGGGAACACTGAACCGTACCCGGGGAGGGGCCGACACCAAATCCAACTCGTACGCAGAGGGGGGGAAAGAAAACCCCACTCCTTGTAACAATAAGCCCCGCTCAGTGGGAAGAAAACCCCAGGCGGGGTCCAGCGGGGCCCAAGGCCCCCAAGTCAGCCCCTCCCCAGCCTCGAGGTCCGTCACCACAGGACCCGAGGCCGAGTCCTCTCCCCAAGCCCCGACCCCACAAGACAAGGACGGAGCAGCCGGAAAAGCTGGAGGAAGGGGGGCCCACTGGACAGACCCTGAAGCTTCGGCCGGGAGACAAGACTCGAATGCCTCTGCCACCCCCCCGGAAGGGGCAACCCCCGAAGCTGCCCGAGTCTCGAGATCAAGTAACCCCTGCTCCGACCCCGAAACCCTCAGACGCTTCGGGGCCGGAAGCAGGGGCGGGGGACCAGAACGAACAGAAGGGGAAGGACGAGGAGGTGCGGACTGAACCAGGATCGAAGCGACCCCCACCCCCAAGTCCGGGTCTCGAAAAGCAAAGCGGGGCAGCCCCGGGGCATCCGGGGAAGCAACCAACCGAGCGCGTTGCAACAGACGAAACCTAGACTGCAACGCACGTGCCGCCTGTACCCGAATAGAATCATCAGAGGATTGGGGAAATTGAGTCACAAGCAAGCAGCAACACTCACAGGACTCAGGGTCGAAAGTATCACCGACCCAACAGGCAGCGTGGCAGAGGCAAAAACAATGAGGGTCACCCTGAGACAAGGGGACCGAGCAACCCTCAAACTCGCACACAGCGAGTGGGGACTCCGGGGTCACATCCATCGGACCCACGCGCCCCCTAGGGGATTCCCAGGGTCCTGAGCGTTTACTTTAAGAGGACTCGCGCTCAGGTAGTCCCAGGCAGGGTGCTGCAAACCGGCGCCCAAAACTACCAAGCAAACTTCTAAAGCTGAACCCCAGGGACGTGTACACTCACGGGGACCTAGCAGGGGGCGCCACCGAGGAGAACAGTGGAAGGGCAAAAACAAACTGAATAAAATGACAGAACCCCCCACCAGGCAAAAACAAAAAGAAAAACAAAACCCCGCAAGAGGACAGCGAACCCCAAGGAACAGAGCCGGCCGCGATGTCGGGAATTACAAGCTGAGCAGCACCCTGCGCCCCTACCAGTGCAAACTGCCTCTTACCTGCCGGTAACAAGGGAGAACAGAACACCCAAGAGCCCAACAGGCGGCCGAAAAACCGAAAGGTAAAACGGACCAGCAGAGGCAGACCCCAAGGAGCCTGTGGAAGGTGGCCCCAAGCCCCAAGGGCAGTACTTACAGGGCACCTAGGGAAGGCAGCCCTAGGCGCATGCAGCCCGAGTACTGAAGATAACTCCTGGCTCTCGCACCCACAAAACTAACACCACACTCAAAGCACAGTGCAGTAGCGACACCAGAGCCAGAGCACACGACCATCGCCTATAGCATCAGCCTCAAGAACTGAGGTGTGGGTAGCCGGCGCGGGGGGTCTGGGGCTCCCCCTTCCCCCTCCCGGGGAGGGGGGAGCTGCGCAGACAGCGGCGCGGCAGTGTGTGACGTCACACTAGTTTGCTTGTTTTCGGTTGGGGAGTTCTATCCACTAGTTCGGTTTTAGGTAGCAATTTTAACCAGAATAGGGGTTTGTTTTGGGGCGCTTACCTTTCTGGGTGCCTGTTCCGGTCGATGGCAGACATAGAATGCTTCCAACTACACGGGGGCTTCTATAGGCCATTGCTCCCCTTGCCTCTCTGAGGGGGCCCGGTTCTGGCCGTGGTCCCCGGTAGGCCTAAGAACTCCATACACATGACTGATGCCAAAGTCTGACATTAGCATATCAGCCTGGGATAGCTCCGGGGAGCCGACGGGGCTCCCCCCAGAAATGAACATAATTTGAAATGAAATCGGCTCATGAAAGTAACATACTGGCATGTTTTCCCCGTTTTGAGTCCTCCGGCTTATTCGGTTAGGTTAGGAGAGGAAACTTTTAATTGAAAGTTTTCATGACGTTTTGAAACCTTAGAAGATCCTGCCCTCTTAACCTACCAGAGGACCCTTAACTTTCTGTTTTAGGAAAAAAAATCCAAATTTGATTTTTCAATTATTTTTAATTGTCAAATTTGGTCCATTTTTGGCCATAGGGGTAAACGGCCAAATACAGATATGATTTGCAAGAGGACAGGTTAGACCCCTAATGCTAAGCTGGTACAGTAAGTTCACACAATAAAAGAGGTTGCCACACAATGTCAGCTGACACTCCCTCGCTCACTCGCTCCCTCCCTCATTCATTCAAGGCCAGACACACGAACATTCCTCCTCCAACCATACTGTTTGTGGTGTTATATATAGTGTGTGAATATAGTGTATAAAGTATCTACATGTTTTATTCACCATAACTTTACAACTAAGCTGATATGGTGCCCAAACAGCATAGTGGCCCCCTGCTTGATACCCTACACAGCATGACAAGTCATGCAGATGACACCACGTCCATTACCAAAATAGCTCCTCCCTACATACTCCTTTTGCTGTTATTACACTATATCCATATGCTCTATGTAAGTACAGTGGCACCTCGACATACGATTGCCCCTACTTACGATAATTTCGAGTTACAATGTAAATTTCATCGAAAAATGCGACTCGACATCCAATGGTGTCGTCGACTTCCGATATTTCTTGGTACGCGTTCGGGTCGACCGAGTGCATGGTTCCCAGTCACACGGCCGACCTGCCTCAGTTTACTACAGCTGCCCGCTTAGTGATGATCGCGCTTATAAGAAATTCCGCTTTTGTGGTGATTTTTTGCATTTTGAACATTAAAGTAATTATTATATATCACGCCATGAGTCCCAGGAAAGTCAGTGGTAAGGCTCAACATACGAGATCCCATGTAAGGCTGACCATACAGCAGAAACAAGAGTACAGAATGTCTCTTCCTCAACAATTAAGAAAATGTGTGTAGCATGGGAAGAATTGCAAAGCTTTGCTGAAATGACTCACCCAAATCAAGCTGCAGTAGGTCATTGCCTTAACCTATTCAATGACACTGTGATGCATCATTACAGACAAATGTTAAAATGAAGGGAAAAACAAATGTCTCTTGACAAATTTGTAGTGAGACAAACAAGCACTGAGCCACAACCAGGTCCTAGTGGTATTCAGGCAAAACGTAGGAGAGAGAGTACCCCAGAGAAAACATCACTGCCTGATGTGTTAATGGAAGGGGACTCCTCTTCCAAACAGGAACAACTCTCTTCCTCCCCCCTCATCATCATCTTCCATACACCATCAAGAGCCCTCCATAAAGGTAAGAGACACTTTGGTACTGTTTTGTAGTTAGAAAAAAACATTTTATTCAGTATAAAATGTATTTGTATGTTAATATTTTGGAGGACAGGAACGGATTAATTCAATTCCCTTTATTTCTTATGGGAAAAATCGCTTCGACTTATGATATATCAATTTACGATCCGTCTCTGGGAACGGATTCGCATCGTAAGTCGAGGCCCCATTGTATCTACATTTGTGTTCACCATAGCAAACTGCTAAGCTGGTATGGTGAGTCCAGACAATAAAAGGTGGCCACACAGATTTACAGATTTAGCAGATGATGCTACCTCCCTCCCTCGCCAAGATTACTCCTCCCACCATACTACATACAGCTAATTATCACCACAATCCTGCTATTATCAGAATCCTGGTCATTTTTATCAGTCAGGGGGTCTTCTGTAATACTATCATCACTAAATAATAGCAAGTACATATGTATTTTGACATTTTTAGGTGATGCTGTGTCACAAGCTGTTAGCCCATCTTGCATGCGCCAGCCTTGGTTGCTCACTCAATACCGAAGCTCTCACACCCGGGAATGTTACCAACTATGGCATCTGTTTACTATCGGCCATGGCTGGACTATAGCTACCCCTATCCCTTGCGGGGCATTTAAAATCGGGTGCAAGACCCTCATACGTATATGTATGTATTGTGCCATTCTCTGACAGATACTCCCTACATACATGTATGTATTGCACAGTTTAAGGGTTAACAAGCAGGTACCCATTCACTGTTAGGTGAACAGAGGCTACAGTTAAGGATTGGAGCCCAGTAAATCCTCCCCGGCCAGGATACAAACCAAGGCCAAAGCACTCATGAAGCGCCTAGTGAGTGTTTTACCACTGCGCCATGGGGACTGCAATAACAATTTGATTTGATCAATAAACCCACAAGTCTGGGAAAGCATTTAATTACCTCAACCAATATATGCTTACTAGAAAAAAAAAAAATCCCTAACCTAGCAACCAAAAGCCATATTTTAAGTAAACTGCCTATTTTTTAACAAGACTTAAATGGAAAGTATTCAGATGACAAGTCACAATGATGAGGCTGAAGATATGATGACCAAAACACACATAAGAAGATGGAGAAACATCATTATTTCGTTCATTTGTGTGGTTTGGTTATCATGGAAAGTCTTGTTACAATTAATCTGCACAAATACTGAACAATTTTGAGGATATTAATCCAGACATCTTCTTGAATAGGTCAGATGTAACACAAACATTAAAGCAATGGTTTCAAGCTTAACAGGCCACAAGCTTAACAAGAAAACAGGAGATGCTTTTTCACGCCAAAGTTGTAAATGCCAACACACTGCTGAATTTTAAAGTCCTGCTTGATAAAATCATCAGAATAAATGGGGGAACCTTAGACAACCCACTGACTTCCTGTCCAGTCATTCAAGCCCACTAGAGAGACAGTGGCCCTGTGGTAAATTAAAGTAAAGAGTGCTTTTAAACATTGTCTTACCTGATAAATTTGTCATTCCAGAATGAAGCCTGGATGAAAAGCACTTTTTTGTATTACACTCAACAAAATAGATTTTTTCTCCTCCCTGCCCAATTTATTGCCTGGTAGTAAGCGTTAGTTTGACCAATATATGTTTATTAGATAAAATGTTCTGTGCCTAACCTAGCTACCAAAATCCATATTTTAAGTATATTTCTTAACAAGATTTAAATGGAAAGAATTGTTAAAAGTAATCAGCACATTATCTAACCTGTAAATTTTTTTTAAATATGTGTGCACTTATGTTTTCTATATAGGAACAATTGACAAAAATGTAACTTAAAATTTTTAAGTGAAGTGTTAAATAAATTTGTTCTTGACTCCAGGTTCGAATCCTGATGGGACAAATGGTTGGAACATTTCCTATCACTTAATGCTTCTGTTCACCTATCAATAAGCAAGTACCCAGAAGTTAGTCAGCTTGTTGTGGGGTTACATTCTGAAGAGGGTCAGTAATTCGACCCTGGGAGGGGGAACGACCCAATATAAGCCTAACATGTACTGTATGTATAAATTAGCTGCCTGTCCAACACAATGAATAAAAACCAATTATCCTCAACCATGCATATATCACACACAAAACAAAGAAACAAAAATACCTTATTTGGAAGTGCAGCTGACAAGACACTAAAACAGTATTTTCCTGATACTGTCTTCACAAAACAGTTCACAATTTCCAAATGTTGCCATTGACTTGGTAGGCTTCTACTACTAGGCAACATAGTTTATATCTTGATTTATCACACAGTACTGTACTACTAAAACAAATGACTCATCAAATGTCCTCATTCATACACACACCTAAATTATTTGTTCATTAGGCCTAGGACTTTTTTCTTCAGTCAGGGTGCTAGTAAGGTTCATCACCTAAATGTATTAATGTGCGCCTTCTTCTACTGCTACAGTCGACTAACTTCTTTCCTATACTTGAGATAGTCATGATGCAAAGTCGCTCATGAATGTTTGTGTTTATATACATCTCTATATTAACTAATTGTTTCCAACACTCAAAACACTAGCAACATTTATCCCTCATATGCACCAACATGTGCTTTTTCATATTCCTAAGCAACTTAAATCTTTTCCCACATTGCAAACATTCATGAGGTTTGTCATCTGAATGCACCAACATGTGATTTATTATATCCTTAGGTTCTTTGAAACTTCTTCCACACTCGGTACACTCAAAATGTTTAGCACCCACATGGACCATGTTGTGAATCTTTGTGGTTTTAAAACAACTAAATGTTGTCCCATAACTGTACTCTGGAAACTCCTGAGAATTATCATCAGAGTGAACCGTCATGTTCCGCTTTACACTTTCAGGTCGCCTAAATGTCATCCCACAATCTGGGCACTCATGAGGTCTCTCAACCTTGTGCATCGACAATTGCCCCTTCATATATGCAAAATAATTATTCCCACACTCTGGAAATCTGTGAGAAATCATTATGTGCCTCTTCACACTTCCATAACGAGTAAATGTTTTTTCACACTCGGGACACTTGTGAGGTTTAATACCTGCATGTGTGATCCTGTGAGCCTTCATATTTCCAATATAACTAAATGCTTTCCCACACTCTGGACACTCATAAGGTTTCTCACCCGTATGCACCAGCAAGTGCCTCTTCATATCTGCAAAACAACTAAATGTTTTCCCACACTCTGGACACTGGCGAGGTTTCATCCTTATGGTCTGTACAGTTAAGGCTAAGGTTATCTCTTGTCGATGCCTGCGGGAGTTGTCTAGTGATGTGAGGGCCCTCCAGGAGACAAACACGACGGTGTGTGGGGAGGATCCCGTTGGACTTGCAGGACGTCCTACAAGACTTTATGTGACCTGCAGGAAACGATATATAAGTCGGATGATAATGTGTACTTCTTTTCTTCTTTAAGATAACTGCACCTGTTGTTGTTTTATGGGCCACGAAGGCACACACGCACCTGCTTGCAGCTTTACTCCTTATTACTTATCGTGTAGTAGATGAACTAGACTCGACAACAACATTGAGGCCAGCATGGCCGTTGTAGAGAACGGGAAGCAGTAAGCGGGAGTTTTGAATTATTATTATTATTTATTATTTATGCATATACAAGAATGTACATAAGGAATGTGAGGATACAAATATGGTAATTACAGTCTTGTAAAGCCACTAGCACGCGCAGCGTTTCGGGCAGGTCCTTAATCTAAGAAAATTTTAAGGAGGTAAATACTTGCAAAATTATAGACAAAAAATGATAACAGATTACATGAAATGAAAAAAAAAGATGAGAGAAAATTGTAGGTACAGTATATTAAAGCACATAGGTAGCTAAGATTGATTGCAATGACAGCTTGAATGGTAGTTGACAAAAAAATTGGTAGGCATAATACAGCAGAAACAATATAAGATTGGTTGCAATGACAGCTTGAATGGTAGTTGACAAAAATTGGTAGTCACAATACAGCATATGGCTAGCACATAAAAGAAGACAGCAATGAACACAATGATAAGGTTGTTTGAAATTACATAAAAATTAGGAGATTGGGTAACACTAGGTACAGAGCAAATTTAAAGCTCAGTGTAGGAAACTATAAAGATGAAGTTAGGTACTTTTTGGTTTTGCTTTTAAATAAGGCAAAAGTTTTACAGTTTTTCAATTCACTAGGGAGTGAGTTCCATAAACTAGGTCCCTTAATTTGCATAGAGTGTTTACACAGATTAAGTTTGACCCTGGGGATATCAAAGAGATATTTATTTCTGGTGTGGTGATAATGGGTCCTATTACATCTGTCCAGGGAGAGTTTCAGAGCATGGTTTGCATTTAAGAACAGGGTTTTGTAAATGTAGTTGACACAAGAGAATGTGTGGAGGGAGTTAATATTTAGCAAGTTTAGGGATTTAAACAAGGGAGCTGAGTGTTGTCTGAAAGCTGAGTTAGTTATCATTCTGATAGCAGATTTTTGCTGTGTGATGATGGGCTTAAGGTGGTTTGCAGTGGTAGACCCCCATGCACAGATACCATAATTAAGATAGGGGTAAATTAGTGCATAATATAGTGAGAGGAGAGCAGAGTTAGGAACATAATATCTGATTTTGGAGAGTATACCAACTGTCTTAGAGACTTTCTTAGTTATGTGTTGAATGTGGGTGCTGAAGTTGAGTCTCTTGTCTAGGAATAGGCCAAGAAACTTGCCATCATCTTTATTACTGATGTTAATGTTGTCTATCTGTAGCTGAATTGCATTTGATGATTTGCTTCCAAATAAGATGTAGTAAGTCTTTTCGATGTTTAATGTTTGTTCGTTGACATCCATAAGTGGACTTTTCTTAATTCAGATTCAGATTCAGATGTTTATTCAGGTAAGGTATATACATACAAGTGATGTTACATTAATGGATTGATATATAGATAGAGCTAGTACATACAATGCCTAAAGCCACTATTACGCAATGCATTATTCACAACATTATTTAGTGTATGTGGGTTGAGGTTTGAATAGATAAGAGTAGTATCGTCAGCAAACAGTATAGGTTTGAGAATATTAGAGACATTAGGCAGATCGTTTATATATATAAACGTACCTGTACCTGAGTGTGTACCTGAGTACCTGAGTGTGTACCTGAGTGTGTAGTGTGTGTACCTGAGAGTACTTGTAAGCAATCTACCTCATTTTTCATTTTTGCTCAATTTGTTTTTGTATTGCTTAGTCTTGTTTATATTTTTGTTTTGTATTTCTATATCTTGTGTTTTGTATAGTCCATGTTTATATGTTTTTTCGTTAATCTCATTTATTACCTAGGTTGCCTAGCCTAGCCATACTCCCTTACTCCATTGTACCCCTGTAAGCCCCTTTTGAGTTTGCTTTGTTCTGTATTGTGTACATCTTTTTCCCTATTTTATAGCTTATTTCTACCTTGTTATTTGCCTTTCTTCCCTTGTTTTTCCTGCAATCAGCTTTTTTTATGCAGACAAGTATAGACCCTGAACTTAACCTCTTATCCACTATCTATGACAATTATCACTTTAATGATCTAAATTGCAGATATTTTGCAGCACATGATGTAAACAATGTATTAACTCATAATCACAATTTCTCTGTAATCAATTTGAACGTTAGATCCCTAGGTAAACACTTCGATGATGTTGGTGCCTTGATTGAAGCTATTGACAACAAATTCTCTTTTATTATACTTACTGAAACATGGTTGAAAGAGGATACTACTCAGCTCTTTAACATGCCTAACTACTCAGCAATTCACAACTGTCGTCAACTTCAGAGAGGTGGTGGCACTGCTCTTTACTACCACCAAGAACTAACATGCTTAAAAGAAATTAGAACCAGAGACTGCTATGGGGAATATATCTTCGCCAGCTTCAGAGTCAAGGGTGCCGAGTCTGTCCTGACTGTGGGTGCAGTTTATAGAATTCCTAACACTGATGTGTCCGAATTCAACTCAAACCTTAGAAATCTAATACTTGATAACAGACTGAACAAAAACCACCTAATTATCGCAGGGGACTTTAATATTGACCTCTGCGAGCCTGAACACCCCACTGCTGTTAGCTTCCTCAACTGTATGAATTCCTGCTTCCTCATACCCTTAATCACTAGATCTACTAGAATCACTGATAGCACTGCCACGACGCTCGATCACATCTGGACAAACATAACCTCTCCGCTTACTTCAGGTATAATCACCGATAGCACTACAGATCATTACCCCACATTTCTCTTAACTAACATTAGCAAACCACCTCTTGAGTCAAGAGTGATACGTTTTAGACTACACAATGAAACTGCTATAGACAATTTTATAACTGCTGCTGATAATGTCAACTGGGAGTCCGAGTTAGGTAACATAGTGGACATCAACCTAGCAGTGCAATCTTTTCTTCAAAAAACTCTTAGCCTTTATAATACCCACTGTCCTATGCTTACAAAACAAGTCACAACCAAAAGGCTTAACAATCCCTGGCTTACAAAGGGAATACTTAAATCTATTAATAAAAAACATGACCTTGAGAAGAAGTATAGGTTAGGAATTGTCTCCAAAGAATTCTCAAAGAATTACTCATTATTGCTGTCTAAGATAATTAGACGAGCCAAAACTAAATACTACGAAGATAAATTTACCCAAATAAAGAGCAACATTAAACAAACTTGGAGAACAATTTCTCAAATATTGGGATCAAAGAAGTCTTTAAACAACAAACCGACTCTCCTGTCTAATAACGATGGTCAGCTTTCAGCCTCTGATTCTGCTTCTGAGTTCAATAGGTTCTTCTCTTCCATTGGTTCATCCCTTGCAAATGATATTCCATCTTCCAGTACAGACATTAATGACTATCTTTCAGGTAACTATCCACAGTCTCTGTACCTAAAGCCTATTAATTCCACTGACGTCAATGAGATAATCCTTTCCCTTAAAACCAAGTCTGGTGCCCTTGAGGAGATACCAACTTTAATTTACAAAAAAGCCTCCAGATCTTTAGCCCCTGCTATTGCTTTGCTCTTCAACAAGTCACTTGAACTCCAAACCTTCCCAGATATTCTAAAAAAAGCGAGAGTAACGCCTGTCCACAAATGTGGTAATCTCACAGATGTTAACAACTACAGACCTATATCTATCCTGCCAAACTTGTCAAAAATTTTTGAAAAACTAATCTATAAGCAGCTTTACTCATATCTAGCCAAACTCAATATACTTAGCCCTTGCCAATATGGCTTCAGACCCAAAAAAAGCACTAACGATGCACTTATTAGTATGCTTAACTCGATTCATACAGCTCTTGATAAAAAGGAGTTCCCTGTTGGGTTGTTTGTGGACCTGCGTAAAGCTTTTGACACTGTCAACCACCAAAACCTTCTTCTTAAATTACATCATTATGGAGTCAGAGGACACTCCCTACAATACCTCAAATCCTACCTTACTGACAGGCTCCAATATGTTTCTGTGAATAATACAATTTCTCCCACCCTACCCATCAACATTGGTGTTCTCCAGGGCAGCATACTTGGCCCTCTCCTCTTTCTCATCTACATTAATGACCTTCCAAATGCCTCCCAACACCTCAAACCAATTCTATTTGCTGACGACACAACCTTCATTTACTCCAGTCCTGATCCCCTTGCTCTAAATGCCACAGTAAATACTGAGCTAAATAAAGTCCATCTGTGGCTAACTGCCAACAAACTCACCCTTAACATTGACAAAACCTTTTATATTCTGTTTGGCAATAAATCCTCTAATCAAATAAATCTCAAAATAAACAATACCCAAATTTGTAACAAATTAGATGGCAAATTCCTTGGCATTCTCATTGACCACAAGCTTAATTTCCAGGGACACATTCTAAACATATCAAAAAAAGTTTCAAAAACTGTGGGCATTCTTTCTAAGATCAGATATTATGTACCACGACCTGCCCTGGTGACTCTCTATTACTCCCTTATCTATCCATATCTCAACTATGGTATTTGTGCTTGGGGCTCTACTACCCAAAATCACTTACGTCCTCTAATTACTCAACACAAAGCTGCTATTAGGACAATATCCAATTCTGGCCCCAGACATCACTCGGTACCCCTACTTAAATCTCTGAATATGTTAGACATTAAGTCACTACACATTCTCTCATGTGTATTATACATATATAAAACGCTAAACTATAATGCCAATCCTGATCTCAAAAGCTTCATAGAAGGTTGTATCAGAACCCATGAGCATCACACCAGAAATAAATACAGTTTTGATATTCCTAGAGTACGACTTAAGGGGGCATATCAATGTAAAATTAAAAGTGGTTCAATTTGCTTATAAATTTTTGTATGAAATGGTGATAAAAAGGGCTGCAGCTGGTCCAAGTTTCATCATCACACCCTAAACAGAAAAGGAGAAAAAAAATAAACAACGAATTATGCAACGAATTATCAAATAGTTTCAGGGAACACATGTGTCAACTAAGATCATTTCTATAACACTCAGATATTAAATTAAGCACATAATAAAGGATTCTAGTGATCAGTTTTATCAAAAAAGTGTTTAGTGCAATAATATAATTTTTCAAAGTTACCCTTCTAAAAAAATATGCAATATATGATATTTATAAATTTTTATAAAATCAACAAATCGACTTTGGACTAAAATGTCTACTAGATTCTGTAGAAGTACAAACGCTACATATAAGGTGTAATTTGCATGTAAATTGATTAATAAATGAAAGCTCTGAAGTAATTTGAAGGTGTAAATTACTCTTCAGAGTAAAATAAAGATCCAAGTTCGGCCACCTGTAGCTGAGCTTGACTTTGACAGATTTCGTTCATAATTGGCACCCTTGCAGATAGGCATCCATTGAGCAAGGTGTGCAAGTTTCATGCAAATCCCTTGATAACAAACGAGAAAAAAATATTGGCCCAAAAAAAAAAGAAAAAAAAAATTAAATATATATATATTGCACATACATATTACCATTATTACAAGAGTTTGTGCTTCTACAGCACATAGTAGACATTTTAGTTGACACATGTGTTCCCTGAGATTATTTGAGAATGTTGAACATTCGTTGCATAATACGTTGTGTATTTTTTTTCTCCTTTTCTGTTTTGGGTGTGATGGTGAAACTTGGACCAGTTGCAGCCCTTTCTATAACCATTTCATAAAAAAATTTATAAGCAAATTGAACAACTTTTAATTTATAACGATTTAGAATGATATGCCCCCTTAATCAAACTAGAAATGCTCTACAAATCAAGGGGCCCAGAATGTGGAATGACCTTCCCAACCATGTTAAAGACTGTACCTCTCTCAACCAGTTTAAGTTAAAAGCGAAGCTATACCTAATAAATTCCCTGTAACCTACCTTACCCTTCTATTGTCAACCAGTCTGTTTTTTTCTTTAAAGAGCGCTGTTTGTCGACATAATTGTATTTGTGCTGCTTCTTCATCTATGTTTTCATTTCTTGTTTTCATTCTACTCATTATGCTCAATTAGTATTAAGCTTGTCATTTAAGTTTATCATGCCCGAAACGCTTTGCGTAATAGTGGCTTTAGGCATTGTATGTACTAGCTCTACCTATAAGTCAAACAATCCTTGTAAATATTTATTGTATGTATGTACCTTACCTAAATAAAATTGTATTGTATTGTATTGTATTGTATATAAGAAATAGAAGAGGTCCTAAGATGCTGCCCTGTGGCACTCCAACGGTAATTGGTAGAGTGGACGTAGTTGTATCATTGATGGTTACATATTGGTGTCTGTCACTAAGATAGGATCGGATGTAGTCAAGGGCAAGGCCACGGATTCCATAATGCTGGAGTTTAAGTAAGAGGTAGTTGTGATTAACAGTATCAAAGGCTTTTCTTAGGTCAATGAAGAATCCAATCGGAAACTCATTTTTGTCAAGGGCTGAGTAGATAACGTCAAGGAGACTAATGATTGCATCGTTGGTGCTCTTTTGGGACCGGAAGCCAAACTGGCAGGGGCTGAGTATGTCGAATTTTACGAGGTAGGAATAGAGCTGTTTGTAAATAATTTTTTCAAATATTTTTGATAGAATGGGTAGATTTGATATTGGTCTATAATTGTTTATGTCCGCCGGATTGCCTCCTTTATGGACTGGCGTTACTCTTGCTTTTTTGAGGATATCAGGGAAGGTGTGACACT
This sequence comes from Procambarus clarkii, assembly GCF_040958095.1. NCBI lineage: Eukaryota > Metazoa > Arthropoda > Malacostraca > Decapoda > Cambaridae > Procambarus > Procambarus clarkii. Next base: position 20,112,042 of record NC_091190.1, on the reverse strand, counting down.
CTATAGATTTGTTGAACAGTAGTGCTATGGGTGGGGCAAGGGCATGGGAGGCTCTCTTGTACACAATGGACGGAATTTCACTGGTGTTCCCTGCCTTGGTTTTTAGAGAGTGTATGATGGACACAACATCTGCCGGGCTGATTGGTGAAAGGAGAAGAGAGTTTGGATAGCTGCCTGAGAGATATGTGTTAATATGTGTCTGAGTCTGTGGGATTTTACTGGCAAGATTAGCACCAACCGATGAAAAGAAACTATTAAATTCATTTGCCATTTCTAAATCAGTTGACGGTATATCCCCATCCTTGTAGAGTTTTATTTGGTTATGTGAGTGTTGCTTAGTTCCTAGGATACTAGAGATAGTTTTCCAAGTGTTATTCATGTTGCCTTTTGCTTCATTGAATCTATTCACATAATATGCAAGTTTTGCCTTTCTTATGATACTGGTAAGCATTGACGAGTACCTTTTAGCTACTTCCTTTGAAACTAGGCCAATCCTAACTTTCTTCTCATATTCATGTTTCTTGTTGATTGAGTTGAGAATGCCACTTGTGAGCCATGGATTGTTTAATCTTTTGTCAGTTACTTGCTTTGTAAGAAGGGGACAATGAAGGTTGTAGAGGCTTAGAGTTTTGGAGAGGAAGAGGTTAGCTAATGAATTTATATCATGGGTATTATTGAATTCAGAATCCCAGTTAATATTGTGAAGTGCCTCTGTAAGATTGTCTAAAGCTGATTCACCGTGTAGCCTAAATGAAAGTTTCTTGCTTTTTGGTGGTGTTATGTCCATGTTCGCTATGAGAAAGGTAGGATAGTGGTCAGAATATTTTTATTTATTTATTTATTTATTTATTTATTTATTTATTTATTTATTTATTTATTTATTTATATACAAGAAGGTACATTAGGGGTTAAGAGAGTACATAGTAATTTATATAGTACACTAGAAACAATATAATTTACCAAAGGTAAACATTATTTATTTATTTTATTTATTTATTTATATACAAGAAGGTACATTGGGTTTGTGAGAATACATAGCATGGTACAGTAATTGCACTCTTGTAAAGCCACTAGTACGCGCAGCGTTTCGGGCAGGTCCTTAATCTAACAGATAATTTTAAGTAGGTAAATTCTATCAGAATTAATAAAATGATAACAAATACATTGCAAGAAAAAAAATGAGATGAGAGAGATTAGTAAGTATATTAAAGCACATTGGTATATTAAAGCTCTGATTGATTACATTGACAGCTTGATTGGTAATTTAAACAAGATTAATAGACACCATACAGCAGATTGACAGTACATATAAGAAGACAGCAATGATCGCAATGATAAAGATGTTCAGATTGGGTACATAAAGATTGGGAGATTGGGTAGCAATAGATACAGTGCAGTTTTAAAGCAAAAGGTAAAAAACTATGAAGATGAAATTAGGTACTTTTTAGTATTGTTTTTGAATGATGCAAAAGTTGGACAGCTTTTCAATTCAATAGGGAGTGAGTTCCATAGACTGGGTCCCTTTATTTGCATAGGGTGTTTACACAAATTAAGTTTGACTCTGGGGATATCAAAGAGATATTTATTTCTGATATGGTGATAATGGGTCCTATTACATCTGTCCAGGGAGAGTTTCAGAGCAGGATTTGCATTTAAGAACAGGGTTTTGTAAATGTAGTTGACACAGGAGAATTTGTGGAGTGAGATTATGTTTAGCATGTTTAGGGAGTTAAACAAGGGGGCTGAGTGTTGTCTGAAAGCAGAATTTGTTATTATTCTGATAGCAGATTTTTGCTGGGTAATGATGGACTTGAGGTGGTTTGCAGTGGTTGAACCCCATGCACAGATACCATAATTAAGATAGGGATAGATTAGTGCATAATATAGAGAGATGAGAGCAGAGTTAGGTACATAATATCTGATTTGGGAGAGTATACCAACTGTTTTAGAGACTTTCTTAGTTATGTGTTGTATGTGGGTACTGAAGTTGAGTCTCTTGACTAGGAATAGGCCAAGAAACTTTCCATCATTTTTATTGCTAATGTTTACATTGTCTATCTGAAGCTGAATTGCATTTGTAGATTTACTTCCAAATAAGATGTAGTAGGTCTTTTCTATGTTAAGTGTTAGTTTGTTGGTTGACATCCATAAGTGGACTTTTTTTAGTTGATTATTAACAACATTATTTAGTGTATGCGGGTTGGGGTTAGAGTAGATGAGGGTAGTATCATCAGCAAACAAAATAGGTTGCAGAATGTTAGAGACGCTAGTCAGATCATTGATGTAAATAAGAAATAAGAGAGGTACCAAAATGCTGCCCTATGGCACTCCAACGGTTATTGGTAGAGTGGGAGAGGTTATATTATTGATGGCTTCACATTGGTGTCTATCACTAAGATAGGATTGGATATAGTCCAGTGCATGGCCTCGGATTCCATAATGATGGAGTTTACGTAAGAGATAATTGTGATTAACAGTATCAAAGGCCTTTCTCAGGTCAATGAAGAGTCCAATCGGAAACTCATTTTTGTCAAGGGCTGAGTAAATTATATCAAGGAGACTAATAATTGCATCGTTGGTACTCTTTTGGGAGCGGAAGCCAAACTGACAGGGGCTAAGAATGTCAAATTTTACGAGGTAGAAGTAAAGCTGTTTGTAGATAATTTTTTCAAATATTTTTGATAGTGTGGGTAGGTTTGATATTGGTCTATAATTGTTTATGTACGCCGGATTACCTCTTTTATGAACTGGTGTTACTCTTGCTTTTTTAAGGATATCAGGGAAGGTATGACACTCAAGGGATTTGTTGAACAGCGGAGCTATAGGTGGCGCAAGGGCGTGAGAGGCGCTCTTGTATATAATGGATGGTATTTCACTGATGTTCCCAGCTTTGGGTTTTAGTGAGTGTATGATGGACACAACATCTGTCGGACTGACTGGTGAGAGGAGAAGAGAGTTTGGATAGCTGCCTGAGAGATATGTGTTGATATGTGTCTGAGTCTGTGGGATTTTACTAGCAAGGTTAGCACCAACCGATGAAAAGAAGCTATTAAATTCATTCGCCATTTCTAAATCAGATAACGGTGTAAGGCCATCCTTAGAGAGTGTTATCTGGTTGTGGGAGTGTTGTTTAGTTCCTAGGATGTTAGAGATGGTTTTCCATGTGCTTTTCATGTTGCCTTTTGCTTCTTTGAATGTAGTCTCACAATATGAAAGTTTAGCTTTTCTTATGATACTGGTAAGCACTGATGAGTACCTCTTAACTACTTCCTTTGTAACTAGGCCAAACCTAAATTTCTTTTCATATTCGTGTTTTTTGTTGATTGATTTGATTATGCCACTTGTGAGCCACGGGTTATTTTTCCTTTTATCAGTTACTTGTTTGGTAAGGAGGGGACAGTGAGTGTTGTAGAGGCTTAGAGTTTTGGAGAGAAAGAGATTAGTTAATGAGTTTATATCCTGTGTATTATTAAATTCAGATTCCCAGTTAATATTGTGAAGTGCATTAGAGAGATTGCCTAAAGCTGATTCACTATGTAGCCTGAATGAGAGTTTCTTGGTTTCTGGTGGTGCTGTGTCCATGTTTGCTATGAGGAAGGTAGGATAGTGGTCAGTTGTTCTGTCATAAATTACCCAGATGTAAGGGGAGCTGTTATATTAGTCCATAAGTGATCCAGAGTAGTGGCAGATGTTTGAGTGACTCGGGTGGGCTTGGTGATTGTGGGGATTAGCATACAGGAGTGCATGCTGTTACGGAAATAGTCAACTTGAGGGTTGTTTTGAAGACCCAGGTCAATATTGAAATCACCTCCCAGAATGATGTGATTTTTGTTAAGATTGATATTTATGATAAGATTCTTTACGTTATCTGAGAATGAAGCTATGTTGGTATTAGGAAATCTATAGATGGCACCGATAGTCAGAGAGGATTTAAGGGATTTACTGGAGAACTTGGCAAAGGTATATTCACAATAGTCGTCTCTATCACTGATGACACTATTGCAGATGAAGGTATCTTTGTAATATATTGCATTACATACATTTTAATTATATAAATGAACTACTCACAGCACTAGGTACTAAATTATAATTCATCATTTTAACAGAAACTTGGCTAAGTAATGACTATACCCAACTCTACAATTTAGCTGGTTATAAATCCATTCATAACTGCAGCCCTAATAAAAAAAAGGAGGTGGCACAGCAATATATTACAAAGATACCTTCCTCTGCAATAGTCTCATTAGTGATAGAGACGACTATTGTGAATATACCTTTGCCAAGTTCTCCAGTAAATCCCTTAAATCCTCTCTGACTATCGGTGCCATCTATAGATTTCCTAATACCAACATAGCTTAATTCTCAGACAACGTAAGGAATCTTATCATAAATAACAATCTCAACAAAAATCACATCATTCTGGGAGGTGATTTCATTATTGACCTGGGTCTTCAAAACAACCCTCAAGTTGACTATTTCCGTAACAGCATGCACTCCTGTATGCTAATCCCCACAATCACCAAGCCCACCCGAGTCACTCAAACATCTGCCACTACCCTGGATCACCTATGGACTAATATAACAGCTCCCCTTACATCTGGGTAATTTATGACAGAACAACTGACCACTATCCTACCTTCCTCATAGCAAACATGGACACATCACCACCAGAAAGCAAGAAACTCTCATTCAGGCTACATAGTGAATCAGCTTTAGGCAATCTCTCTAACGCACTTCACAATATTAACTGGGAATCTGAATTTAATAATACACAGGATATAAACTCATTAACTAATCTCTTTCTCTCCAAAACTCTAAGCCTCTACAACACTCACTGTCCCCTCCTTACCAAACAAGTACCTGATAAAAGAAAAAATAACCCGTGGCTCACAAGTGGCATAATCGAATCAATCAACAAAAACATAAATATGAAAAAAAATTTAGGATTGGCCTAGTTACAAAGGAAGTAGTTAAAAGGTACTCATCAGTGCTTACCAGTATCATAAGAAAAGCTAAACTTTCATATTATGAGACTAGATTCAAAGAAGCAAAAGGCAACATGAAAAGCACATGGAAAACCATCTCTAATATCCTGGGAACTAAACAACACTCCCACAACCAGATAACACTCTCTAAGGATGGCCTTACACCTTCATCTGGTTTTGAAATGGCGAATGAATTTAATAGCTTCTTTTCACCGGTTTATGCTAACCTTGCCAGTAAAATCCCACAGACTCAGACACATATCAACACATATCTCTCAGGCAGCTATCCAAGCTCTCTTCTCCTTTCACCAGTCAGCCCGACAGATGTTGTGTCCATCATACACTCACTAAAACCCAAAGCTGGGAACATCAGTGAAATCCCATCCATTGTATACAAGAGCGCCTCCCATGCCCTTGTGCCACCTATAGCTATGCTGTTCAACAAATCCCTTAAGTGTCATACCTTCCCTAATATCCTTAAAAAAGCAAGAGTAACGCCAGTTCATAAAGGAGGTAATCCGGCAGACATAAACAATTATAGACCAATATCAAATCTACCCATACTATCAAAAATATTTGAAAAAATTATCTACAAACAGCTCTACTCCTATCTCGTAAAATTCGACATTCTTAGCCCCAGTCAGTTTGGCTTCCGCTCCCATAAGAGTACCAACGATGCAATTATTAGTCTCCTTGATATAATTTACTCAGCCCTTGACAATAATGAGTTTCCGATTGGACTCTTCATTGACCTGAGAAAGGCCTTTGATACTGTTAATCACAATTACCTTTTACGTAAACTCCATCATTATGGAATCCGAGGCCATGCACTGGACTATATCCAATCCTATCTTAGTGATAGACACCAATATGTAGCCATCAATAATATAATAAAATTAATGAGATAATCCTATCCCTTAAAACCAAGTCTAGTGCCCTTGAGGAGATACCAACTTTAAAAGAGATGGTAATTTCGGAGTATTTAACGGAGTAACCCTGTGGGCGGTAATGGCCCCCTACCGACCCTGTGGACGCCCTACCGACCCTGTGGGCGGTAGTGGACCCCATACTGACCCTGCGGGTGGCAGTGGACTCCATACCGACCCTGTGGGTGGCAGTGGACCCCATACCGACCCTGTGGGCGGTAGTGAACCTCCTGCCGACCCTGTGGGCGGCAGTTGACCCCCTACTAACCCTGTGGGCGGTAGTGGAGGACCCTTTACCGACCCTGTGGGCGGCAGTGGACCCTATATACTAATCCTGTGGGCGATACTGGACCCTATACTCATCCTGTGGGCGGCAATGGACGCCATACACATCCAGTGGGTGTTATTAGACCCCATACTTATTCTGTGGGTGGTTGGAGCCCCATACCCATCCTGTGGGTTATAGTGGACGCCATACTCATCCAGTGGATGGTATTGGACCCCCATACCCTTCCTGTGGGTGGAAGTGATCCCCAAGTTTGCAGTAGTTTACCCCATAAACATTCCAATATAACATCGTTTTCTGTTAGCGTTCCTACAAAACATTCTTTAAAGATTTTTAAAGCGCAAACTATGGTATATAATATTGATTGGTGAAGCACTGTTATTGTATGTAATAATTTATAGTGCTTATAATAATTTACTAAGAACAACTAATATTTCTCACAAAACTACGAGCCTTCAATAGGTTGTAGCTGATCTGTAATATTCTAAGAGTATGGACAATAGTAGGTCAATTTCACAACCCATGTGGGACCTGAAAACTACAATTTTCATTATAATTGAACCAATCACGACTATTCTGCTGTCTACGTTGATGGACGGGTACTGTGAGACGTAAATTGGCACGTGAGGAAGAGTTTGGGCCTTGATAAAAAAGGTAACTGGAAATATATCACATATGTACTAAATCACATTCAACATATTGACTTTAAGCATTAAGTCATATATGTGCTGTCTTGTGTGAGAACGGGTTGGAAAGTAATAGGTCTAGGCTGGTAGATAACCATACTTATCATCCAACCATCTCATTCATTCTAACATCCCACCCAACCAATCACCGTACCACAGCAGTCATCCAATCATTCAACCCTCCCAGTCATCCAATCATCAAACTCATCCTTTCAATATGACCTGGCAGCCGGAAAAAGAGCGTCGGAAGCTTCTCCGTAAGTGATCATTTTAAGCATTTAAAAATAACTGTATCGCTGCCATTAGTACACTCTAATTTTACTTAATTACATGTGAAAAGGAATTAAACCAAGGTTTAAGTTAACTTGCTCAAAGTCACAGAAAAGTTCTCACCATTGTGGCTCGCCCTTGGGTCGCTCCACTGTTCAAGCAGTGGTTGCCCTTCGTGACCGGTTGCAGGAACACCAGCAGCAGTCACAGCAGCAAACGGAGCGGCTGCGAGAGCAACTCCAACATGAGAAAAAATCCACCAGCGATATTTCGATGATGCTCACGTGTATGAGGGGACTTGTAAGCAATGACTGCCAAACTCCCCCTTCCACCCCTGAACCCTCCAAACATGTGTTCGCTTGCCTATCAGGGGAAACTTCTAGTGATCTTGAAACCTTGTGTAGTGGAACCCTTGTGTAGTGGAACCCTATTTGCCCGAAACGCATTGCGTAATAGTGGCTTTAGGCATTGTATGTACTAGCTCTATCTATATATCAATCCATTAATGTAACATCACTTGTATGTATATACCTTACCTGAATAAACATCTGAAATCTTCCACGCAAGTTAACTGCCAAAGTTGTGCTAAACTATATTCAAAACGACTCTATAGCTGGAAATGACAGGCAAATTATACTAGATCATTGGATGCAAATGCGTGACATTGGTAATAAACTAAGAAATGTTCCTGGACTTATACAGTAGTGCAATAGATAATATGTATATAGATAATAAATATTAAGTGAACTAATAATATCAATATATAATGCTGACTTTAAATGCACAATTAACTAAGTTATCCGTCCTTAGCTGGAACATTGCGTCCCTCAAAAAAAGGTTCTCAGATTTACATCACAAAGTAACAACTGAACACATTGATATTGTATGTCTCCAGGAGTGCAGAGTTCCCGCAAGATCCTCACCCCCGAAATTGCCCTCATTTGTTTCTTACAACCTCAGATCCAGTAACTCTTGCATTCTATACATCAAACAATCCCTCCCCCATCAACTTCTGCCAGAAAAACAAACTGCCGGTCAACAGTATCATGGAGTGAGGATCTATGTGGGCAACTCTGTTCTCAATGTATTTAATCTATATGCTCCAGCAGGAAAGTTTAATTATATTGATCTTCCGGCCTGCGCTCAAGCAGAGCCAACCATCATTCTTGGTGACTACAATGCTAGACACAAGGACATTGGTGGCTCTCGCTTCAGTAACGGTAACGGGAATCAACTGCTGTCGCTACTAAATAGTCACCAAGATGTGCAGATTGTGGGTGACCTTGAACCCACGCATATTTGTGGAGGCATTCTAGACCTCTGTGTTGGTTTCAACGTCTCTCACGTCTGGTGCACATCATCTATTGTAACAGATTTGTTGTCAGATCATCACCCTAGATTGACTACTCTATGTATAGGAAATACCATCCTGCCCGGTGGGACTTTCAAACGCAAACGGCTCAGTGTTCCTCCTGCTCGACGTGAAGACTTTGTTGCTCATGTGTCAGAGTGGTACAGCACTTATGATCCCTCCACAGTCCAGACATTTAACGACGGTCTAGTACAGAGCATTCAGATGTTTGCTGACCCTTTAGGTCGGCCCCCTGCACCATCCAATAGTCGCAACGATATGAAAGGTAATAAAGCCATGCCTATTACAATGACCCCAAACTGCGTACTTTGAAACGCACTGCCAGACGAGTTGGGCATGCATATAGGGAAACACGTACGCCAGCAATGCTCAAGCTCTTTCAGAAAGCCCTAGCCAAGGCGAGGGAGCGCATGACAGAGCTCAGGCAAGATAACTGGGAAACTTTTGTTAACAGTCTCAACTCTCACACCCCCCTCAGCCAGGCATGGAAGGATATTAAAAGAATTAAAGGCGATAAGATCGGCCAAGTAGCACACCCTCACCCTCTACACAGAGCAAACGAGTTAGTCGATGCTTGGGCAACCACCTCTAGCTTCAATAATCTTCCCCCAGACATACAGTTCAGATTAAATGCTGGTTACGGAGGTCGAGAAAGGCTCGTTGACTTCATGCTCCACAAGGAAGATGAATGCAACGTGCCATTTACTGAGTTTGAATTACTCGCGGCCCTAAACAAAGGCAAAGCCACATCCCCCGGTGAAGATGGTATCACTTATGACATATTGCGTCTGCTCCCTTTAGTACCAGGGAATCCCCTGCTCGAGCTGTATAATATGAGCTATGTTACTGGGGAGCTTCCTAACTCTTGGACCAACAGTATAATCATTCCAATTCCCAAGCCAAATCAAGAGAATGCTTTCCGCCCAATTTCCCTTACTAGCTGCATTTGCAAAACATTCGAGAGAATGGTCCTAAACCGTCTCCTCCATAGAATAAGAACCATGCTATCCCCCCAGATATATGGCTTCATGCATGGAAGGAGTGTGCATCATTGCATCACCACCTTTCTTACCCTGCACACTGAAAAGTCATATACCACCTTCCTAGATCTTAAGTCTGCCTTTGATATTGCAAATAGACATGTTATCTTGAGTGAGCTTGCAAGAATGAATATTGGTGGTCGGCTTCTTTGTTGGATCAGGGGTTACTTATCCAACAGGAAGTCATCTGTATTTTTCCAGGGGCATAGAAGTGTAACAAGAGACTTTGAACTAGGCACCCCGCAGGGTGGTGTCCTCAGTCCTACCTTATTTAATATCTTAATAAACACGCTGTTAAACTCTATACCGAGCAAACCCAACGTCCACATCATTAGCTATGCTGATGATATAATGATACACACCACTGGGTATGCTAACACGCATAACACTCTTAACTCTGTATTAGACTCATGTCAGGACCTAGGTTTAATTATCTCAGCAGAGAAAACAAAGATACTAAATCGGCGCCCACCCAGGCAGGGAGGAGCTGTTCGCAAGATGCAACTGTCTGATGGCTCCCAGTTTGACTATGTAAACAGATTCAAATACCTTGGCCTTGAGGTGCCACTGTATGGTCCTGTTGTATTCAGACTCTGTCGTCAGTTTAAAGAGAGGCTCCGAGCTCTCAAGGCTGTTGCAGGTTATCACTCAGGCTATGGTGCCAATGTCAGAATTGTCAAAATGATGTACTTTGCATACATCAGATCTTTAGTGGATTATGCTGCACCTCTGCTTGTTTTGATGCCTGAAAGAAAGCTTGGAAGGCTTGAAAAATTGCAGAACGAAGCCTTGAGGATAATCCTTGGGTGCCCTCGTACCACAAAGATACTTAATATGAGAAAGGAACTTAATATTCTGAGCGTTGTTGATCGTGTTACTGAAATTAACTGTCAAATTGGTATAAAAATGCTTAGGCTAACTCATCCTAATCCTTGCACAGAAGCCCTCCAGAATTTCTTTATTGAAGATCAGCATTGTTCCAAATGGATAACAAAAACTGGAACTCAACTCAGAATGTATGGGGTTCATGATTTGTACCAAGAGAAACAACAACGGCACTTTCCTGCACCGTGGGAGGTTACACCCTTTCCAGTTTTAATCCCTCCCTTTCCACCCAAGAAGCAAATTAGAGATCAGCCCAAGCTTCGTCTTGAGGCAAAGCTCAACGCCTTAAGCCATATTGATGCTCTGTCCACAGAGCATTCTCTCTCTCAAATTATATACACTGATGGTTCCCTACACCGCACCACGGGTGCAGCTGGAAGTGCAGTTGTCCTGACAATGGGCGATGGCCTATACTTTGAGTGGGGAGTCCATATAAACAACTGGGCCTCTACCCTTCAGACTGAACTATTTGCCTTGATCCTTGCACTGAAATGTGTACAAGTCTCAAAACTTGATACATTAATTGTAAGTGACTCCTTATCATCCTTAAATGCTCTCAACTCTTTAAGACATAACTGTAACATGCTCGTGTTCGAAGCTAGACACAAATACAACAAAATTATTAAGGATGGTAACAGAGTCCATTTCATGTGGTCTCCATCTCATGTTGGCCTCCGAATGCATGATAGAGCTGATAAGTTAGCCAAAGATTCTGCCTTTAAAGGAGCCGTTGAGTGTAACCTTGGATTGTCAATGAGCAATCTGAGAGCAGCAGTACACCGAGAACTTCAACAAGATCTTGTAGATCTGAGGCAAAGTGAAATTGACACCAGTAATTCCATCTATCATCATACTATCATGCAAGAGGAGCCACACATCTATGGATCATCCAATAAAATCAGCAGACTTCTAGATGTTACTACTGCTTGGCTTAGACTCGGTTACAAGTATCTCTGGGAATTCTCATTATCTGCTGATGTAGACCTGACCAAATGTAAACTGTGTCAACAAAATTATTCGCACACCCTCCGTCACTATGTGATGGAGTGCGAAAAGATACGTGAATTTAGAGACAATTCTATAACCAATGTTCCAGCGATGTGTCAATATTTCATTCAAAATGATCTGCTACCAGAAATTTTAGCCAAATATCCCCAGTTTGCTAACTGTAGGTAGTAACTAAGTGATTGTAACCTATCCACCGCTGCCCACTGGATGGGGGGGGCGGTGTGCAGGACAAACATATAAATTTTGACACTAGCTCTCCACATATGTCAGTTGCTTAATTTAGAACCTGTACTTGAGGTCGATCTCGAACCCATTGTTGATGTGATGACTTATATTGAATTTTTTAACTAGCTCATCAAGATTGTAACTTGCTTAGCTAAATGAATTGTGGGGTTCAGTCCCTGAGCCCATTATGTGCCTCTGTAACCCTTTCCACTACCGCCCACAAGATGGGTATGGGGTGCATAATAAATGAACTAAACTAACTAAACTGTTGAGGAGTGATGTCCTGAGCCACCAGACACAACCTAACCCCGTCCTCGCAAAACTGACATCTCCCGTTTTCTATTAGTGGGTTAGGTTAGGTTCGGGCAATTTAGTGCATCAGTTTAGTAATGTTGGAATGCTATGATGTTTCGTAACTCACTTTTTGACCTTAGGGGGATTTATACATCAAAATGTGATGTCCTATTCAGGAGGACTGGTCGCAGTAGAGCCTTGGAAAGACCTCGATAAGCCTGAAGTTTTCTCTCCCAGACAATGGAAAATCATAAGATATGCTTGAAGAGTGCAGCCCAAACGCCGTCAGAATGAGAATATTGGGGTCTCCCCTGTTATATAATTTCGCTGGAATAAAAGAAAATGACTGAAAGATTTTCAGGGTTAACTTCGTATAATATATACGAAATATATTTTATATACATTTATATATTAATATATTTATATATAGTATACGTAGCAATATATTTTTCCTCTGTTATTATTTTTTTATCTATATACACAAGAGTTCTTACATTCTTGTACAGACACTAGCACGCACAGCGTTTCCGGCAGGTCCTTAATACTAATTGTTCCCCGGAATACGACCCGCCAAATCGTTTTGGCGTTTTTTCCCAAATCGTATCATGCCCGAAACGCTTTGCGTAATAGTGGCTTTAGGCATTGTATGTACTAGCTCTACCTATAAGTCAACCAATCTTTGTAAAAATTTATTGTATGTATGTACCTTACCTAAATAAACATTTTATTTTATTTTATTTTTATTTTATTGTTTAACAACAAGACATCCATTCACTGCTGGGTGAACAGAGGCTACAGTTAAGGATTGGCGCCAAGTCAATCCTCCCCGGCTTGGATACTTACCCAGGCCAAAATGCTTGCGAAGCGCCGTGCGAGTGATTTACCACTGCGCCACAGAGACTTCTCGAAACTTCGAAATTATTAGGAACTGCAAACCTATTAGGCATATCGACTTACCCTAAACCAGCGACTGGGCTTTTCCTGAATGCATCCCTCAACTGTTGCTTAACTTCCAAGTACTTATTTACTGCTTGGTGAACAGATGCATAAGGAGAAATGAAATATTACGAAAAAGCTCTTGCCCTGCCGCAGGAAATTAACCCTGGCACTTTTCGGCTGTGACCGGACTGCGCTTACCTCTGCTCCATAGTTAACAAAGAAATAAAATATGAAATTTAACATTTTACAGTGAGGTAACAACTTCTGAATATAGTATTATGGTAAAATGTGATGTTAATGAGAAGTGAATTGATGTCACCGTGGCGCAGTGGGTGACATCATACTCACCGGGAGCTTCACGAGTGCTTCGTATTCTGGCCGGGGAGGATTGACTGGGCCCCAAACCTTAATTGTAGTCTCTTTTCACCCAGCAGTAAATGGGGTACCTGGTTGTTAAACGATTTGGCGGGTCGTATTCCGGGTAATATTAGGATTAAGGACCTGCCCAAAACGCTATGCGTGCTGGTGGCTGTACAAGATGTAAGAACTCTTGTATATATAAATAAACTCTTGTATATATAAATAAAAAAATTTAATTAATGTCGACGAAAGAGTTATATTTTTAGAGAGAACAGTACAAGGTGAGTTGGTAGCACAATGTGAGGAAATTAGGTGATACTTGTTATACTTTTGAGTAAAGTATAAATGTGTAAGGTGTGTTTGAGTTGGTCTATAGTTAGTCATCACTGAGCGAGCTGCTTCATAGTTTCCGCGAAGACTCCTGACCTAACCCGTTCTCCTCAAATAGTGCATCGCATTTTGACATAATTTCCCTAAGGCCAAAAACTGATAAAAATAATAATAGCGTCTCGCGAAATTAACGTAATGTTCCATTCTCTGTTCGTGGGTCCTCGGATAGGTTAGTGATCAAACTAACTTCCTTAAATACCAAAATTTAAAAGATAGCGACCAAATAAGCTGCTCTTCCATAAGAAACAGCTCAACACATAGAATCTATATCTCGCCTGGCTGCCTCGCCTGCTGATAAGGTTATTACCATGAGGAATCTCGTGACACGTGCAGCATATCACGACGATGAAGTGAAGAAAGCTAAATTGTCTTCCTCCATACTCAGGACTCACCTCACACACTCAGGTGAGGGGAAGTGTTATTGCCTCCCAGCGCAGCCGCCGCCACTGTCGCTACCCAGGTGTGTGTGGTGATGAGGGACGCCCTCACACCTCATCTCTCTCTCTTACCCTGCACCCAGTGTGACTCATAGGTAGGTGAGACTGTGGTAGGTAGACCTCGTACTCTGTCCACTATAAGACTATGGTGTGTGGGAAGGTCTCCAGCTGGTCCAGTACACAGGCTCAGTGAGAGGCTCCAGTGTGAAAGTGGTGGTGATAGGAGGCTGACATGTGTGTATCAGTCTACAAGGGTCTCACAACCGCTCAGATATAAGGGGCAGGTATACCCCCCTCCCTTATCTCTTGGGCTTATAACAGTAAACTTGATGGAGTCGTCATAAGAGCAGGTTCCTGGCTAGAGATGATGTTCATCGGCTTGGTGGTGGTGCTGGTGGGATTACCCATCGGCCACTTGTGCACCAGCCACACCACACAAGGTGAGAATTATTTACCAAACACCAAAGTATTTCTCTATGATTATGTAAACTTGAATATTCGACTTGGTTAATATATCCCAGGTATAAATGTTGCTATGCCACATTATTAAGTCTAAATTATAATGAAAGTTTAGTACCCTCCACGCCACCTCTCTCTCTCTCTCTCTCTCTCTCTCTCTCTCTCTCTCTCTCTCTCTCTCTCTCTCCTTGATGAATCCGTCCCTCACTGTTGTCTCCCGGCACGGCAGGAGAGGTGAGGGTGTCTGAGGGGTCTCCGGTGGTGTACGTGGCCGCCGTGCTCGAGTACGAGCCATATAACCTGTGGACGGAGGATGGAGGCGGAGAGGCCATCGTCAGGGAGAACTCTCGCGTCCTCGCTGAGTACACCGCCCTGGCCAAGGCTCAGGTGAGGCTTACTACGACGCTATAAACTTATAGAACCTCCCTTCACCCTCTTGCCTAAATCTTCCTTTAATCTCTCCGGTCCTTTTCCCTACTGTGGCCTTACCTCCTGTTATGTGTATTGTAGGGCGTGGACATCCTGGTGGCTCCGGAGTACGGAGTTGAGAGTCTGAATATGCATCCATTCATCCCAGATGATCTCTTCTCCCTGATGCTGTTCGTCCCTGACCCTGACCTGAGGGTAACGCCGTGTGCCGTGGACGCCGACCTGGGCCACGTTGAGGTCAGAAGGGGCGGGGGTCATTGACATACTCTTCTATAGTCTGTACTTTAGGTTTTCTGTTGTTGTAGTACTTTATGAACATTGTTGTTCAACAGAAATGTATTGTTTATGGGGTAGTTTCAAAGACGAGCAGCTAATATTAAAATATCTATATATTCAAACCAACAGTAAGGTCTTTATATGCATTTCTCTCGTAAATCTGGACTTTCCCAGAGATGAATTTTTTATGGCCTCTTAGTAAACTTTTTCTCTCAAAACTCATCAGATTGAAAATGCTTCCTAATTAATTACTCTAAGACATCGTAAATAGCCATCGTACGATAGCCACGTGGCGCTACGTGTGAGGAGGGTGAACCCGGTCGGTAACACACCACAATAATGGTGTCGACTATTGCACCTGTTTGATGACGACCGTCCAGGAGTTACTACAGTAACTCAGCAAGTAAACATGTTGAGATGTGTGACGTGGACGTGATCATACTGATGATCACGTCCATGTGATCATCGTACTCTTAGTACTCATCATAGTAGTCTTCGTTCACTAGCTCTTTACAGTAAAACTGGTCTTAAATGTCTATCACTTCCTTATTAAGACTCCAGGTATACAAGTAGATTTCGTACACATTGATTAATCTTCAAAGTTATTAGTGGTCTGAAGAGTACAGTGAACTTCACCTGTTACTGCAAACCACCACCTACAGCTCGCTTGATCCAACCATACACAGCACTATAACAATCTGGACCTTATTTTCCTTTATTACTATATCTACATCAAGCTAAGTCTGTCTATTCGAAGGCAAAGGTATAAGCCAGCACCTGGCAGTATTGCTCCGTGAGAAGCGACGCAGATGTGCCAAGAAAACTTTGAAATATTTATTTTCCTTAAGCATGTGTAAATGAGTGCCTCCAAGCACTCGTGTGTTATAATGCTCCCATACGTGAGATGATCTTCACACACACCTGGTTCACTTGGATATAAACATGGCATACCTCATACGGATCCTTACGGGCTCACTATAGCCCGTGCTACATGGACATTTCCTTCTGAGTAGTTAAATCTAAATTAACAAAACATTATACAGATATCAGTGCTCATAAGGGAAGGATATTTGTCGTTAACTCGTCAGGTGGAGTGATTGCATCACTGCTCCTTGCTCTCCTAGACCGACCGATCCTTACACGGCGTCGTCCTGCACGTCACAGACGCAGGGGTATGATATACAACTTGTTACAGCGAGTGGATATCACAGTATGTAGATCTTGTATAGATGTCACACCTGCGTCAGTGTAGGAGAAAATGGAGGCAGAGATGGGTGGGTCCACCTCTTACAGGTGCCTGGATTACAGGGAGTTCCTGAGCCAGAGAGTCATCTGTGTCCTGATTAGTTAATCAGTTATAAGATTATAATCATCTGAAATGCCATCTATGATATTCCAGGTAATCAGATTATGTAACTTGCCTGATTGGCAATCCCTGATTGGCCGAGATAATAATTACATGGCGAGGGCGTGGAAGATTCTGCAACGATCTGAAAGTCTCCGTTTTAATTGCCCGATGAAAAGCAAATAATTACAAATAAAAACATAACGCAACATACAATATCATCTGCCATAACAATATAACATTACAAAAGTCCAGAATTTGTACTACATGGTATAATTACCGACGTCTGTCTGTTGAGATGTGCACATTCCGGACATTATAAAATATCTTCATTGTTTTTGCCTCGACAATGACCTCACCTAAATGCTGGTGATGTTACGGTATGCTCCCGAGGCCCTGGAAGCTGTTCCTCTATTCCTCTTCCTCCCTGACAGGCCCTGAGAGCCCTGAGCTGTGCTGCCCTGGAGAACGAGATCTACCTGGTCGTGGACCTCGGGGAGGCGAGCCCCTGCAGGAATGACACGGCCGGCTACAACCCCTTCCAGAACGTCCTGGACACCTCATACAAGTGTCCAGAGCGTGGCTATATCTACTACAATAGCCAGGTCGTTTTCGATAGGAGCGGCACTGTCATCGCCAGGTTGGTTTACCTTAATCGACAGGCAGTGAATCGTGGTTTGTTCTATCTGTATAGATGCATAGGGTCGAGTTTGTGGTCTGCTCTTTCTAAAGATCAACAGATCGACAAAAACAGTAGCTTGGTCTGTCGTTTGTTGTGATCATGGCAAAGTTATTCTATAAGTTCGTTGAAATTAACCAAAGCAGGTTCCCTTGCTTGAATACAACCTAAAAGGTGTCTTTTACTCAGGCACGACCTTTGAAGCTTTCAATTTCATATGGGTTGAATCCGCTCAGACTCCCGTGACTAGAAGACACCCGTCACCTCACAACGATCCCTCACCCCATCGTTGCCGCAATGTAATAGAAGAGGGCGTTGACTGGGCCTTCTGCCACCAATACCTGACCACTACCACTGATAAGGCAACCCGTCCTCTTAAAAAGAACGTCACTTTTGGCTGGTATGCGCACTATGGCCAAATTTGGACGTAATTTGAAATGAAATCCACTCACAAAAGTGACGTTCTGTTCCGTTTTCTATTTGAGTCGTCCGGCCTACGCGCAGAGGTTATAAGAGGACACTTTAAATTAACGTTTTTCATAACGTTTTGAAACTTTATGAGAATTTCCTGCCCACCTAACCTATCAGAGGACCCTTAACTTACTGTTGTTGAAAAAAAAAATCCCAAATTTATTTTCATATTTTTTTCAATTTCAAATTACGTCCAAATTCGGCCATACGGGCAAACGGCCACAAGCGACGTTCTTTTTAAGAGGACAGGTTGGATAAGGAGTCTACGAGAGCACCTTCAGGGCAGTCTTAGCACGCCCCTTGGTGTTATAGGGACGCAGGCAACACATTGCGACTAGTTCCTTCTGCAGTCCGCAATAACAAAGACACTTGTGGCCGCAGGTACCGCAAGAAGAACCTGTACCTGGAGGCGAGCTTCAAGCCGGGCACGGAGAGTGACGAGACTGCCATCTTCACCACAGACTTTGGCGTCACCTTCACCCTCCAGGTCGGTCTTCACGTCTTAAAGTTAACCTTTGCTCCTGATGGTCAGTCTTTGTATGCCTGCAGGGTAGCCTTCCACCTTACGAGCTTTCTTTAGTCTTAATCCTTCCTGGTTAGCCATTATCTAAACCTTGACCAGCCTTTTCCCCTTCAGATCAGCCAGCTCCACTTTCTCTCCATGAGAACTTTCTTTCATGTTACCTTTATTCCAAGTCACCCTTTTAAAGCGACTTTTCTCCAGGCCAGTGTGTATCCCTCCAGGTCAATCCGCATTCACCGCTCCAGGTCATGATTCCTCCAGGTTAGTACTCGTCCCTCATATTACCCTTCCCTAAGGTCAGCTTTAGCCTTAAAGATCACCTTATCTAAACATTCGAGGAACTGCATTAGAGAAATTTAAATTCTTTAAATTCTTTAAGTTCCAGAGGTGAGGACAGGTAGTCCTAGAGACGAGTTCTATAAGACACGGCCACATGACGCAGTAAGATTATGGTAGTGTGGGTGAAATTACCCATGACTAGTTGCGGTTATCCTAGTGCTTGGCAACATTATACACGTGTAACATTATCCACATGAGAGTGACTATATCCAGCATCAGGTGACAACAGCGGTGCCAAGAGACGCCCCAAATAATTCAAGCTGACAAGATTTGAGTAGAGTCAGGTGGACATTAAAGCGTACACAGTCATGAAGAACGTTTGGACATGAAGGTAATAAGATCAAGGAGCGAGAGAGTCACTTGTTCCGTGTAATTAATCCAGATGTTTTCCGGCAGGTGTGCTTCGATATCGCCTTCTTCCACCCTGGCGTGAACAACGTAGTGACTCACGGCATCACAGATGTCGTCATGAGCACAGCTTGGGTTGATTTGCTCCCCTTCACACTCGGTGAGATCACCCAACCCATCCTCCTGAAATGATAGTTCTTTTCGTAACTATTGGGTCGAGAGTACCAATATGTAGCATTGGAGTTCCGGTAAAACACGTTGTGCACTTTTATTTTTATAGAGTCCGGAAAAATAAAGCGAAAAACCAAACTTAATTATTCCTAGGCCTAGTATATCACATACATGTACTATATTTGGCCTAAGATAGCGTTTATTAGGCCTAGGATTGCTAGGGGAGGTTATGTCTTCTATTTATATTGCTAATAAACATGTTTCCGGTTTGTCCAAATTCAATAATACGAAAGTCATCTTTCTGGTGGTCCACTATGACAGTTGTGTACTTTCGACCACATAGTTACTGTAAGTGCTCTCACTTCAGGAGGTCGGGCTGTAATACTCCAATACGTATGTTGCTGCCGTTACCTTGGAAAACTATATCAAAACAGATCTTCATTTGGTATTATAATTATATAGTCCAATCTATCTTGAGGTTATCTTGAGATGATTTCGGGGCTTTAGTGTCCCTGCGGCCCGGTCCTTGAACAGGCCTCCACCCCCAGGAAGCAGCCCGTGACAGCTGACTAACACCCAGGTACCTATTTTACTGCTAGGTAACAGGGGCATAGAGTGAAAGAAACTCTGCCCATTGTTTCTCGCCGGCGCCCGGGATCGAATCCGGGACCACAGGATCACAAGTCCAGTGTGCTGTCCGCTCGGCTGACCGGCTCCCAAATCTAATGTGATACCTTAATTTTCTTCACGGCTATATCAGTATCCAGTCTATGCGAGGTCTCTCCTAGCTCTAGTCTTTCAAATTGTAGCCTTTTGTGCTTCAGTATGATCAATCGTTCAATTAATCTTTAGATTACAATTGTATACTTACTGTATACAGTAAGTATATAAACTGTATACTTACCTAGTTGTGCTTGCAGGGGTGAGCCCCCGCAACTAACGGGGTTTGCGGGGCTTGTATATGTGTGTGTGTGTATGTGCATTAATTCACAAGCCACTAATACTATCTCAACATTTCCCTCAGCTCCGCCAGTGCAGAACACTTGGTCTCGAGAACTGGGAGTGAATCTGATGGTTTCCGGCTACCACCTCCCAGAACGTGCAAAACTGGGCTCCGGCATCTACCGTGGTTTCTCCGATCTCTCCTTCACTTACACTTACGATCCTGATTCCGGCAACCAGATGATCGTGTCAGAGGTCGAGACGGTCGCCTCCGTCAGCGGCAAGTATCGGCCATCCTCCAGAGTTCCTGGCATGAGGCACATCAAGCTAGGTGGGAAGACCAAGGTGATGGCCGGTGGCTCAGTGGAGGCTCCCAGTGCCCAAGGCAGACACCATCAGATCTACTACGACGACTTGAGCAACTATACACAAGTGGCGCTCCCTCAAGGTGGGCCTGGCGAGACGCAGCAAGTCGAAGCATGTCACCAGGACGGCCTCTGCTGTACCCTCACCTACAGCCTCACGTCGTCTCTCAACTACTCTTTATTGGCCTACAGTGGCATCATCAGTGAGGGAGATGGTGTGTACAAGATCTATGCGCAGGTGTGTGCCGTGGTGTGGTGCCACACAGAGGACATCAACACTTGTGCTCGAGTTAACGACGGCCTCCCGCAGAACGACGAATTTGGCCCATTTACGATTTCGGGAAATTTCAGTATTAATTACGTCTATCCATCAATATTTACCCGCAACCTGACCCTCGTCGCCAACGACCAATACACCACCACTAATGACAGAGGCACTCGCACCATCACCACACAAGAGCCCACGCCAGATCTCCTCTCCACTTTTCTCTACGGCCGCTGGTACGACCGCGACCCATAAGCTCCCTGGTGAAGAGAGCCAAGAGTGCAGAGACGAAGGAGAGAGAGAGAAGAGATACTTTAGTATATGCAGAATTTATCTCTCCTTATCAGCACTCCACCATACAAGTAACCCAACAGGGCCAATAATATTAATGGTTCCCCACACAGTAATATGGAGCCACCAGAGTTATAATGTGTTCAAAACCACACCAGCCATAACAGATACCTCTATACATAAGGAAAGATGTATTCCACCTAAACGATAAAACAGCGGGTCATTCTTCTTAGTCTGACGCAAAACTTCACCGCTTAACAAAGGCTGTGTGTAAGAAGGATGTTTGATCATTAATTAACCAAACCTTACATAGATCGCTGACGGAGAATAATATGCCACAGTAAACAACAGTGAATTTTTAGTATTATGGGATAAATATATAATATATAGCTTGATAACAAATTCTATAATATATGTATTAAGTGCATGGTGAACTCCCAACAATGTGAAGTATCTAGGAGAAAATATTGAGGCCGTGCAAAGGGATCGAACCCTCGTCCCTGGACTCTGCGGTAATTATTGGGCACGAGTTGGCCAGCACCAGAGAGTAATCACACACCAGCCCTACACATCTCGCGGCCAGGATCATTAACAGCAACACATACTCTCTATCATACTTCTATTAATCATCATACAATCTAATCCACAATCAGCACAAATTTAATACATAATATCAACTGAATATTTGCTTAGTTGCAGTTTTGCAATATAAGACATGAACAATAGGCCAATAACAAGAAACTTCAAGAATCTTAATTAAATCATTAAGTAAACCCAATCTGCGACATATTGACTAAGTCAGACTTTTTTTGCCCCCTGTGAGACTCGAAGGCTGTTGCCAGATATGATAACAGCAAGCAGTTCCCACGTTATCTAACCCAGAACCTTTAACGACCACACTTTAGTCCTGTTTGTCATCCAGAATATTAGCTAGGTGCTCTACCATCCGGCCAAGTTAAAGACTCGGAGAATAGTCATATGTGAAGACCTTCAACATAACTTTGTAGATCTGAGACAGTGAATTCTACACTGGATATTCAGTCTCTTAACATATTACCCGGGAAGAAGAGCCACCTATCTATGCATCATTTGTTACAATAAACAGACGCCCTTAACTACTGCTCGGCTTAGGCTCTGTCAGGAGTACCTCCGGGGATGTGCACCGTCTGAGGATGCATATTTGACCAAATGTAAACTGTATCTGAAAATAATTCGCACGCCCTGTATCACTCTGTGATGAAATGTAAAAAAAAAACAATTCAGGGGAAAACTGCCACAAATAATAAAGAAATATTTACATACTTAATTTTAAATTATATATATCCAAAAATCTTAGCCAAGTATGCCCAGTATGCCTACTGAAGGTCAGGCATACACAGAACAACACCAGTATAGCCTGGTGGTCTGGTGAACCAACATTTCTGTCTCAGTCTAGTGACGATGGTACACTCTACGAGTCTCTAAGGACTTCCTCCACAAAAGCAGCAGAGACGTTTTTTGTTTACAGTGTTGACCTTTACAGAGTACTTCATCACACTCGTCAGACCAGTTGTGCCGTGAGAACCTGGACGGGGTTCACGCCTTGCCTGCGACGCTCCTCCACCAAGCCTAACACTCTTCACCACTCAGGTTCTCTGTGTAAAGTCTCAATATTTAGGTTCCTTAGGTGCTTCGCCGACGACCTCTCTTCCAAATGAGAACATCCCTACTTTCAATGGGCAGCACGTAAAAATTAACGAACGCGTCCTGGGGGAACGGCCGCTGCTTTAACGAGCCTGGGGCCAGATTCACGAAGCAGTTACGCAAGCACTTACGAACCTGTCCATCTTTTCTCAATCTTTGGCGGCTTTGTTTACAATTATTAAACAGTAAATGAGCTCCGAAGCACCAGGAGGCTGTTTATAACAATAACAACAGTTGATTGGCAAGTTTTCATGCTTGTAAACTGTTTAATAAATGTAACCAAAGCCGTCAAAGATTGAGGAAAGATGTACACGTTCGTAAGTGCTTGCGTAAATGCTTCGTGAATCTGGCCTCTGGCCCCTGAGAACGGGTTGCTGTATTCGCCTAGTTGTGCTTGCGGGGGATGAGCTCTCTGCTCTTTCGGCCTGCCTCTCAACTGTCAATCAATCAACTGTTACTAACTCCCCTTCTCCCCCCCCACACCCACACAATTAATGTGTGATTCATGATTCAAAACACACAATTACGACATCGTATCGTAGGTGTGTGTTTTGACGTCGTGTGGTGGTAACGGTGGTGTGTTAGTAGTGTTTTGTCTTTTTTGGACGGAATGGTGATAAGAACTTGTGGTAGTGGCAGCAGAAGCGGTTGGTGGTGACAGAGGGGTGTGTGTGTGTGTGGGGGGGGGGGTGCCGGAGACTCGTTGTGGATAACGAGCAACTTAACGAGGGAGCGCAGTTGAGGGGTGTGAGGATCCTGGGGGAGGGGGAGGGGATCGGTGGCTGGGACATCTCATTACTCCCCCCCCCCAAGCATACTACACCACTACACCTCCCACAGGTCACTAACCTACTCTCTCTCCATTGTGTTAACCTTTCATGCCATGCTATGTGGGGACATGTTGTGTACACTCACCCCTGTATTTCAATGAAGGGCTCGCTCCCGTCCAACCTCTAGGACTGGACGGTAGAGCGACGGTCGCGCTTCATGCAAGTCAGCGTTCAATCCTCGACCGTCCAAGTGGCTAGGCACCATTCCTCCCCCCCCCCACCAGTCCCATCCCAAATCCTTATCCTGACCCCTTCCTAGTGCTATATAGTCTTAATGGCTTGGCGCTTTCCCCCTGATAGTTCCGTTCCGTTCCCGGCCAGTCACCACCACCGGTCATCACACACAGTCACGCCTACAATCTCTACATCAAAAATGACAGTACATTTAGCGACTGTGACTGTAATGTACAAAATATGGACTGTTGTGCTAAAAAAAATAATCTTCTATTTGTACTGTTGATTTTGTAGAGAGGTTCGAAAAAGAAAGCCTAAAATAAAGTCTGCATATATTTGGGAGCCTGACGGCTGAGTGGACAGCGCTCGGGAGTCGTATTAAGGGTCAGGGTTCGATCCCCGGCGGAGGCGGAAACAAACAGGCAGAGTTTCTTTCACCCTGATGTCCCTGTTCGTTTAACAGTAAATAGGTGCCTGGGAGTTAGACAGCTCTTACGGCCTGCTTCCTGGTGATGTGTGTGTGTGTGTGTGTGTGTGTGTGTGTGTGTGTGTGTGTGTGTGTGTGTGTGTGTGTGTGTGTGTGTGTGTGTGTGTGTGTGTGTGTCAAAATTAGGATCAAGAAGTTGCCCAAAACGTTATGCGTGCTAGTGGCTGTACAAGAATGTAACAACTCTTGTATATATAAATACAACACAACAAAAATAATACAAAAAAGATGACTCCCATTGTCCTTGTAACGTCCGGGACCAGTTATAATAAGTCATATTTTATGTGGTAAGGGTCTTTCCCATGTCTGTGGTTGGGGCTGCCGTGCTCATCAACAGGAGTCATTGATCTCTTCTTTAGATCTTTAGAGGTTATCTTTAGATGATTTCGGGGCTTTTTTTAGTGTCCCCGCGGCCCGGTCCTTGACCAGGCCTCCACCCCCAGGAAGCAGCCCGTGACAGCTGACTAACACCCAGGTACCTATTTTACTGCTAGGTAACAGGGGCATAGGGTGAAAGAAACTCAGCCCATTGTTTCTCGCCGGCGCCTGGGATCGAACCCAGGACCACAGGATCACAAGTCCAGCGTGCTGTCCGCTCGGCCGACCGGCTTGATGTGTAGTCTTTCCACTGACTCAGCAAACCCCATTAGTAATGTATTAAGAAAACTTGCGCCTTTATGAGTACTTGTCAATGACTTTTCAGTGATAATTGAATGAGTAATGATAATTACCGGGAGTCCACCTTCTCTTTTGTGGACTCTAATGACCCGCGTGTCCACTCTCATGGACTTCCTGGTGTGGCTATACAACAATTTGTAATGATGAACCGCCATTCTCCAGTATACACCATTCTCCATTGTACACCATTCTCCAGTATACACCATTCTCCATTGTACACCATTCTCCAGTATACACCATTCTCCATTGTACACCATTCTCCAGTATACACCATTCTGCATTGTACACCATTCTCCAGTATACACCATTCTCCAGTATACACCATTCTCCATTGTACACCATTCTCCATTGCACTAGTAACTCGTTCCTCGCCCTTCTGCATACATTGTCATTTCCATCAATTCTGTACTTAGTATTTCTATTTCATGCTGTTATGCCGGTTCTCTTTGCTTCAGTCGTCACCTGTTCATCCAACGGTTAATGTTCTCTGGTAAACTGTGCACACGCGCGCTCGTGTGCGTGTACGAGCGTGCTTGTGTGCACATATAATTTTGCTTTGATGTATTTATATGTGTAAAACCAACGTGGTTGGTGTGAAGATGACCTACATGACGCACCAGAGGTGTGAAGATGACCTACATGACGCACCAGAGGTTTGAAGATGACCTACATGACGCACCAGAGGTGTGAAGATGACCTACATGACGCACCAGAGGTGTGAAGATGACCTACATGACGCACCAGAGGTGTGAAGATGACCTACATGACGCACCAGAGGTGTAAAGGTGACCTACATGACGCACCAGAGGTGTGAAGATGACCTACATGACGCACCAGAGGTGTGAAGATGACCTACATGACGCACCAGAGGTGTGAAGATGACCTACATGACGCACCAGAGGTGTAAAGATGACCTACATGACGCACCAGAGGTGTGAAGATGACCTACATGACGCACCAGAGGTGTGAAGATGACCTACATGACGCACCAGAGGTGTGAAGATGACCTACATGACGCATCAGAGGTGTGAAGATGACCTACATGACGCACCAGAGGTGTGAAGATGACCTATAAGACGCGCCACGGAGGAGGAACATGCTTATGCACCAGTTCATTCTAGAGGGAATGAATAGGTGGGTGACGCTACACATACCTGACGATACTGCTAGAACCCAGCACCACCACCCGCTCCTCCAGGTCGTTGTATCCTCCGCTGCCCCTCCGATACAACGCCTCCATAAAAACAAGACGCTCAGAAGAAACCAGGGGATTTCCGTGTGCGGGTGGGTTGCGGGCGGGCAAAAATCCGGACTGGATTCAGGTGGGCCGGAGGACTGCTGGGCAGGGCGGGCGGGTGCCCGGGAGGCCTGAGACTGGGGCATGCAAGTGGCCGCATATATAAGGCCGGGCGGGTAACTACACACCTACACTCCTTCCAGCAGCATCACTACTACGCCACTATGAAGGTAGGTTCCTGAACGCTAGACAAGTCGCTCCACTGACCAGAGTTTGCCCTGAGCTTAATTATATGTCATACAGGTACGTAATACACTTTGGTCGACGTGTTGAATCTCCTAGCAGTTCATCCATTACCAGGCCTGCAACACTTTTCGGCATGGTAACGGATAACCATGTTTGTCTTCGGCAACACTTAATAGTGTTGCCGAAAATAAGCACCTCCCCAACACAAAGCCAGCCACAACAACCTGCAAGTATGGTAAGATCCAGTTCTCTCTGTCTTTCTTCATAACTCAGTTCCTTTAGTTCAGAAACGAGTCTCGCTGCATATTTTTGGACCTTTTCTAGTTTCTCCTTATTCTTTTTCGTGTAAGGGATATATGCTGGGGATGCATATTCAGGAGAGGGGGTTTCACCTTCACTGTGTATAGGGCCCCGGATAAAGCCACTTTGACCAAATTTCTAAAGGATACGCGGACGCTGACCAGTATGCCATATACAGCTGTTATTCTGCTATTATGGGGTTTTCCACTCCCTTCATCCTATACTGCTGAACTAGTCTTCGCACGACTGTTCCAATCCTCAAAACTTTGCATTAGGCTGGGTTTCTTTGCATTTCTAGCAGCCATTTTTCAGACCACTCCGGAAGTGTGTCCAAATCCGTTTGAAATGCACCACACTTTATCTCGCGTGTATAAGTGCATGTATGCCAAAAGCGTTAGTATAAGATGTTTTAGTTATATTTTTATCTAAGTTGGTGCTCTCTGTTTTCAGGTTGTTCTTCTTGCGGCGCTCCTTGCAGTCGCCGCTGCCCAGGGCACAAAACCTCTAACCCCAGGTGCTGCTCAGGGCACAAGGCCTCTAATCCCAGGTGCTGCCCAGGGCACAAAACCTCTAACCCCAGGTGCTGCTCAGGGCACAAGGCCTCTAATCCCAGGTACTGCCCAGGGCACAAAACCTCTAACCCCAGGTGCTGCTCAGGGCACAAGGCCTCTAATCCCAGGTACTACTCAGGCCAAAAGACCTCTAACCCCAGGTACTGCCCAGCGCACTAGACCTCCAACCCCAGGAACTACCCAGGTTTCAAATGTTCAGTCATCCAAGAAACCCGTAGACACGAGGGTAGGTGGAGGTCAGTTCCCTGGTGTTGGAGGCCTCTTACCAGGTGTGGGTGGAGGCCTCTTACCAGGTGTGGGTGGAGGCTTCTTACCAGGTGTGGGTGGAGGCTTGTTACCAGGTGGAAATGTGGCCCAGCCCGCTACCTGCCGGTACTGGTGCAAGACCCCTGAGGGCAAAAACTATTGTTGCGAGACCAATGATCAACATCCCAGCGAGCCTTTAGGGTATGGGAAGGTGGGCATCTGCCCTATCGTCCGCGCCGAGTGCACGCGATTTGGGATCGTGGGACCTCAAACCTGTGCCCATGACGACGCCTGCTACGGTGCCGACAAGTGCTGCTTCGACAGGTGCCTCGAGGAACACGTCTGCAAAACTCCAATCGCCTAAAGAGCCTTGACGTACACTTGCCGAGCTGATTTGTATTGGTTCTCTTGATTAAATTTACTTTTTAATTTGTTAATAACTGTGTTCTTTCCCTATTGTCTGCTAAACTGCAACAAACATTTATGCTTGTGGACGTGACACAGAACTTTGAAGCACAACACCCCCCCCCCTACAGGTACATAACAACACTTCTCCTACAGGTAAACAATACGATACACAACAGCAATCTACAGGTACACGACATGGTACATCCCTACAGGTACACAACAACAGTCCCCCCCCAACCCCTTATATATATTTGTTATGTATCCTGTGTCTTCTGTCAGGCAAATTAGTTCATGTATCACACACTCCGCACCCATCCTGTAACCAGTGGTTTAAAGGTTACAGTGGCACATAATGAATTCAGGAACTTAACCCCAATATTCGGTTATCTATGCAATGATGAAATTTAGAGAACTGAGAGAGTGCTAACCAATCAGTAAAGGGTGACCAAGTTCCTGAGAATTCCCTCTCACAGCGCAATCTATGGAAATAAACAAGCAGATGTGCAAGCTGCTGAGGGTGCTACGGGAGACTATTTAGTACTGCATTCCCAAGCCTCTTATACACCTCAGAGGAATAACTAGGTAACATAGTAACAAGGTAACCGAGGGAGAGGGGAAAGGAGTAAATAAAAACAAAGTCAATGAATCTGTACGCTGGCACAAGGCAGTTGTACGGGAACAAATAAAGGAAGGAAGCAGACAGACGGTGATGGGAAGGAAGAAGGAAGGAAGGAAGGAAGGAAGGAAGGAAGGAAGGAAGGAAGGAAGGAAGGAAGGAAGGAAGGAAGGAAGGAAGGAAGGAAGGAAGGAAGGAAGGAAGGAAGGAAGGAAGGAAGGAGCGGAAGAACTGCAAGTATTTCCGACCGAGCTTGAGGGAAGTACAAAGGTCAGACCTTCCTAACAGGAAGTGATGTCCAGAGGTGCCAAGTCTTGCATAGTGGGACCCCTTAACGTCTTCCCTTCACCATCACATAAGATATAACTCTCCCCGTGAACCACATCACTAACAAAGTTACACACAAAAACTCCCAGAGAACAAAACGGTCAATATTTACACTGCCGAGGTTAAGGCCACGACCGAGAAATTAAATATTACAAACATGGCACCATCAAATTCCCAGGTGACGCACCCGGAGTATAAATGTCCCACACACCCCAGATGCTCTCACCACTCTCGCCTCAACCCTCATGGAGAACATGGCAAGATTTTCCTCACAGAATTATCATGATTTCATAGTATTGAGAATACCAGCAACGCGAGGCTCCAGAGGCCGCTAATACTGAGAGTTAGTTAATTGGTGGTGCGCTGAGTTACGGGAGAGAGGTCAGTGCCGTGAACAACCACCACAGCGAGAGTTACAGCGCCAGTAACACCACAGCGCCAGTAACACCACAGCGCCAGTAACACCACAGCAACACCACAGTGAGAATCAGGCGCCGTGTTACTGGACTCTGACATAAAACACACCTGCGGCCACCTCATAACATCACAGACTCCAACACAACTGTCAGGCTGCTAGACGCTAACACTGGCAATACATAATGGTAACACTGGCGCTATATAACACAACTGGCACTATCTCAAACTCGCTACCATTATACATCATCGTCAGTGGCACTAAAATCACAACTGTCATTAACGCTTCTACACCTGATGCTGTTACCAGTGGCACCAACGCCGCCACCACCACTGACAACACCTCCACCACTGACACCACTGCACAAGGGTACCGGCAGGTCCTTAGAGGTCAGAGGAAGGTCTTCCAGTCTGGGCCAGCTCGGGATGTGTGTAACCTGCACCACCGGCCCGCGCCCTCGTCCTCCTCCCTCTCCACGCCACCACCCCACAACCCACTAGCACCACCACTAGCACCACCACTAGCACCACCACTAACACTACCACTAGCACCACCACTAGCACCACCACTAGCACCACCACTAGCACTACCACTAACACTACCACTAGCACCACCACTAGCACCACCACTAACACTACCACTAGCACCACCACTAGCACCACCACTAGCACCACCACTAACACTACCACTAGCACCACCACTAGCACCACCACTAGCACCACCACTAGCACCACCACTAGCACCACCACTAACACTACCACTAGCACCACCACTAGCACCACCACTAGCACCACCACTAGCACCACCACTAACACTACCACTAGCACCACCACTAGCACCACCACTAACACTACCACTAGCACCACCACTAGCACCACCACTAACACCACCACTAGCACCACCACTAACACCACCAATAGCACCACCACTAACACCACCACTAACACCACCACTAACACCACCACTAGCACCACCACTAACACCACCACTAACACCACCACTACCACCACCACTAACACCACCACTAACACCACCACTAACACCACCACTAGCACCACCACTAGCACCACCACTACCACCATCACTAGCACCACCACTAACACCACCACTAACACTAACACTACCACCACCACTAGCACCACCACTAACACTATCACTAGCACCACCACTAGCACCAACACTAGCACCACCACTAACACCACCACTAGCACCACCACTAACACTATCACTAACACCACCACTAACACTACCACTAACACTAGCACCACCACTAACACCACCACTAACACTACCACTACCACTAACACTACCACTACCACTAGCACCACCACTAACACCACCACTAACACTACCACTAACACCACCACTAACACTACCACTAACACCACCACTAACACTACCACTACCACTAGCACCACCACTAACACCACCACTAACACCACCACTAACACTACCACTAACACTACCACTAACACCACCACTAACACTACCACTAACACCACCACTAACACCACCACTAGCACCACCACTAACACTAGCACCACCACTAACACCACCACTAACACCACCACTAGCACCACCACTAACACTACCACTAACACTACCACTAACACCACCACTAACACTACCACTAACACCACCACTAACACCACCACTAGCACCACCACTAACACTACCACTAACACTACCACTAACACCACCACTAACACTATCACTAGCACCACCACTAACACCACCACTAATACTACCACTAACACTACCACTAGCACCACCACTAGCACCACCACTAACACTATCACTAGCACCACCACTAACACCACCACTAACACTACCACTAACACTACCACTAGCACCATCACTAGCACCACCACTAACACTACCACTAACACCACTAACACCACCACTAACACCACCACTAACACTACCACTAACACCACTAACACCACCACTAACACCACCACTAACACTACCACTAGCACCACCACTAGCACCACCACTAACACCACCACAAACACTACCACTAGCACCACCACTAGCACCACCACTAACACTACCACTAGCACTACCACTAACACCACCACTAACACTACCACTAACACCACCACTAGCACCACCACTAACACTACCACTAACACCACCACTAGCACCACCACTAACACTACCACTAACACCACCACTAGCACCACCACTAACACTACCACTAACACCACCACTAACACCACCACTAACACTACCACTAGCACCACCACTAACACTACCACTAACACCACCACTAACACCACCACTAACACTACCACTAGCACCATCACTAGCACCACCACTAACACCACTACTAACACTACCACTAGCACCACCACTAACACCACCACTAACACCACCACCAGCACCACCACTAGCACTACCACTAACACTACCACTACCACTAGCACCACCACTAGCACCACCACTAACACCACCACTAACACCACCACCAGCACCACCACTAGCACTACCACTAACACTACCACTACCACTAGCACCACCACTAGCACCACCACCACCACTAGCACCACCACTAACACCACCACCAGCACCACCACCAGCACCACCATCATCACCACCACCAGCACCACCACTAGCACCACCACTAACACTACCACTAGCACCACCACTAACACTACCACTAGCACCACCACCAGCACCACCACTAGCACCACCACTAGCACTACCACTAGCACCACCACTAGCACTACCACTAGCACTACCACCAGCACCAGCACCAGCACCACCACTAGCACCACCACTAACACTACCACTAGCACTACCACCAGTACCACCACTAACACCATTAGCACCAGCGTATGGGACACTGATATATATAAGGACAACATTTACAGACCTAAATCAAACCAGATTAGACAAAGAATGTGAACGTCAGAATAGTTATAGTGTAAGGCAATAGGTGAAACAAGGCTAGTAGAGAAGTCATAAAGAGTAGACAAGCCTCACTCCCCTGTAGACACTGTAAGGGAAGTACCAGCGACCATAATAGCCTCAGCCACCTGCCACACCGTCAACCACCCAGCCAACCAGTCACAAATGTTATGCACCGTGATTCGGGCGCTATCAACCACAGTATAAAATATCTGGTGCCTACGCGTTTCTTCGAAGTAATGAGCAACGATCTGAATAAGTTGATGGCGTTGCCTGGGTTTGAAGGCGTGAAGTTCAAGCATTAGCAAGTTATCTTTCTCTCACATACGCTCATCTCACCCCGTTTAGAAACAAATCTATAAATTACACTTTTACTCAAACGCTTCAAAGAGAGTGATCCATCTGGAGCCCCAACCTTGGGGACTGACATCCTGTTCTCTACAACACGGGTTCTTTACCAGGGGTATCAGTACCCCGTGAGGGTATGAGAAACCAAATACTGGGTCTATGGAACTATCTCACTAGCTAAAGCCAGCTAGTGTGATAGAAATCACAAATATTTGTGATTTGCTGTTTTTCTATAAATGATAAAAGTCTTATAATTTTCGTTCAGCTATTCTGTTCCAAGTTATCCATATGTAAAGTAAAACAAAGTTACTGACATCTTTTTAAATCATTCTGGCACCTAAGAGGACTGTTGGTAGTGATGATTTCGACACTGGCGAACAGGGGTATGGGGACACGGGTAATCTGGATGTCTGTAATCGTAAACTTTGGTGGGTTGCTTGGGTTCGTCCGTTTCTGGTTAAGCTTTTTAACATAACGGCAAACCGAGACATCAGGCTACTTGAAGGTGCTTATGTTCTTTCTTAACTGCGGAATCCCTGGCGATAATCTATTGTCTCATTTTCTCTTCAGATGTGTCGTGCCGTGTTCGTCGCTGTGGTGGTGGTGTTGTCGTTGGTGGCAGCCATGCCTCAGTTCCCTCAGCCGGGTAAGTCCTTACCCTCTGTTTGACGCGTTAAAACGTTTTTTTATCAAATAGCCTCTGTCATCAGTAACTAAATAAGAGTCAAAAGCAAGCGTTTAACCCGCATAACTTATAAACTTAATCGAAGGATTTAACAATTATATTTTCAGTTCTCACGTCAGTCTCTACAGTCCATAAACACGTCGTTTCTCCTGGATGATATATGATAAGTATACACAATCATATATAAGATTTGATGGGAATTACGCATGATGAAGAACTGTTCACATTTAAGGTATCCAAATATGAGCCAGGAACGTTGTTGAGCACATTGTTTGTCATACTCAGGCAGGAGGGCGGAGGCCCAAGTAATTATACTCACACTGCTCTGCCACAAGACGAAAACCTTTCGCAAAGTCGCTATTGTTTTCGTTTAAGGAGCCATCAGTGTGCATATAACGGGAGAGAGAATTATGTTAAGTGTCCTATGCTCTCTGAACGACTCACCTCTCCCTTTACTTGCAGGCTTCGGAGGCGGATTCCCACTCGGGGGCGGGCGGCCCTGCCGCTTCTTCAGCCAGAACCTTCTCACAGGCCGCTTTGACTTGTGCACCGAGACTCCTGACCAGACCTTCCCGGGCTTGTTCCAGCTCCAGTTTTCCCAACGCAAGTTCATCAGGTTCTAGCGCGTAACTGGAATTTCTAATTTATTTTGTCTAGTTGAAGGCTTTAGTGTTTGTATTCACCTAGTTGTGTTTGCGGGGGTTGAGCTCTGGCTCTTTGGTCCCGCCTCTCAACCGCCAATCAACAGCTGAACAGATTCCTGAGCCTATTGGGCTCTATCATATCTACACTTGAAACTGTGTATGGAGTCAGCCTCCACCACATCACTTCCTAATGCATTCCATTTGTCAACCACTCTGACACTAAAAAAGTTCTTTCTAATATCTCTGTGGCTCATTTGGGCACTCAGTTTCCACCTGTGTCCCCTTGTGCGTGTGCCCCTTGTGTTAAATAGCCTGTCTTTATCTACCCTATCAATTCCCTTCAGAATCTTGAATGTGGTGATCATGTCCCCCTAACTCTTCTGTCTTCCAGCGAAGTGAGGTTTAATTCCCGTAGTCTCTCCTCGTAGCTCATACCTCTCAGCTCGGGTACTAGTCCGGTGGCAAACCTTTGAATCTTACCAGTTTAGTCTTATCCTTGACTAGATATGGACTCCATGCTGGGGCTGCATACTCCAGGATTGGCCTGACATATGTGGTATACAAAGTTCTGAATGATTCTTTACACAAGTTTCTGAATGCAGTTCGTATGTTGGCCAGCCTGGCATATGCCGCTGATGTTATCCTCTTCATATGGGCTGCAGGAAACAGGTCTGGTGATATCAACTCCCAAGTCTTTTTCTTTCTCTGACTCCTGAAGAATTTCCTCTCCCAGATGATCCCTTGTATTTGGCCTCCTGCTCCCTACACCTATCTTCATTACACTACATTTGGTTGGGTTAAACTCTAACAACCATTTGTTTGACCATTCCTTCAGTTTGTCTAGGTCTTCTTGAAGCCTTAAACAGTCCTCTTCTGTCTTAATCCTTCTCATAATTTTGGCATCGTCCGCAATCATTGAGAGAAATGAATCTATACCCTCCGGGAGATCATTTACACATATCAAAAACAAGATAGGACCGAGTACAGAGCCCCGTGGGACTCCACTGGTGACTTCACGCCAATCAAAGGTCTCACCCCTCACCGTAACTCTCTGCTTCCTATTGCTTAGGTACTCCCTTATCCACTGGAGCACCTTACCAGCTACACCTGCCTGTCTCTCCAGCTTATGTACCAGCCTCTATTTATGTACCAGACATAGTACCATGCGGTACTATGTCAAAGGATTTCCGACAATCCAAGAAAATGCAGTCCGCCCAGCCCTCTCTTTCTTGCTTAGTCTTTGTCACTTGGTCGTAGAATTCTATTAAGCCAGTTAGGCAAGATTTACCCTCCCTGAACCCATGTTGGCTATTTGTCACGAAGTCCCTTCTCTCCAGATGTGCTACCAGGTTTTTTCTCACGATCTTCTCAATCACCTTGCATGGTATACAAGTCAAGGACACTGGCCTGTAGTTCAGTGCCTCTTGCCTGTCGCCCTTTTTGTATATTGGGACCACATTCGCTGTCTTCCATATTTCTGGTAGGTCTCCTGTCTCCAGTGACCTACTATACACTATGGAGAGTGGCAAGCAAAGTGCCTCTGCACACTCTTTCAGTACCCAGTACTACACATAAGGGGCATAACTGGCCGACCCCTCACAGTGTTCAAGAGAGAACTGGATAAGCACCTCCAAAGGATACCTGATCAACCAGGCTGTGACTCATACGTCAGGCTGCGAGCAGCCGCGTCTAACAGCCTGATTGATCAGTCCAGCAACCAGGAGGCCTGGTCGACGGCCGGGCCGCGGGGACACTAAGCCCCGGAAGCACCTCAAGGTAACCTCAAGGTAAGGTAACCCATGGCGAGATCCCGTCTGGACCAACAGCCTTTGTAACAACCACATCCAGCAGGTGTCTCTTGCCCTCCTCTTTCGTAATTTCGAACTCTTCCAAGGCCGCCTGGTTTACTTCCCTTTCTCCTAGCACAGTGACTTCACCTTGTTCTGTTGTGAAGACCTCCTGGAACCTCATGTCGAGTTCATCACACACCTCTTTGTCATTCTCTGTATACCTGTCCTCTCCTGTTCTAAGTTTCACTAACTGTTCTTTCACTGTTGTTTTCCTTCTGATGTGACTGTGGAGTAGCTTTGGTTCGGTCTTGGCTTTGTTTGCTATATCATTTTCATAACTTTTCTCTGCTTCTCTTCTCACCCTGACGTACTCATTCCTGGTTTTCTGGTATCTCTCTGCTTTCTGGTGTTCTGTTATTCCGGAAGTTCCTCCACGCCCTTTTGTTCAGTTTCTTTGCTTCCATACATGCCCTATTATACCATGGATTCTTCTTCTTTTGCTTCTCGGATTTTTCCTTTTGGGCCGGGATGTATCTGCTTACTGCCTCCTGACACTTTTGGGTGACATAGTCCATCATATCTTGTACAGACTTAGCTCTGAGGTCTGTGCCCCAAGGTATTTCCCTTAGGAAGCTTTTCATCTCATAATTTCCCTTTCGGTATGCCAGCCTTTTGTTTCCTAGCTCTTTTTGGCGGGAGATAATTCCTAGCTCTACCAGGTACTCAAAGTTCATTCAATACACTGTGATCACTCTTTCCCAAGGGTGCTTCCATCTTGACTTCCCTTATATCCCACTCATTTAGGGTAAATATCAGATCAAGCATTGTTGGTTCATCTTCTCTCATTCTTGTTGGTTCCTTGATGTGCTGGCTTAGAAAGTTTCTTGTTGCCACGTCCAGCAGCTTAGCTCTCCATGTTTCTGGTCCTCCATGCAGGTCTCTGTTCTCCCAATCTATCTTCCCATGGTTGAAGTCTCCCATGATTTGTAGTCCAGATTCATTCCTGCTAGCAACAGAAACTGCTCTCTCTATTATGTTAATGGTGGCCATGTTGTTTCTATCATATTCCTGTTTGGGTCTTCTGTCATTTGGTGGTGGATTATATATGACTACGACTATAATTTTTTGCCCTCTAGTTGTTATTGTACCTATTATGTAGTCACGGAAACCTTTACATCCCTGAACAACCAACTCCTCAAAATCCCAGCCTTTTCTTACCAGCATGGCTACACCACCACCACCTCTTCCTTCTCTCTCTTTCCTCATAACATAATAGTCCTGTGGGAACACTGCATTTGTTATGGTTTTCGTTAGCTTTGTTTCTGTGA
Source organism: Procambarus clarkii (assembly GCF_040958095.1). NCBI lineage: Eukaryota > Metazoa > Arthropoda > Malacostraca > Decapoda > Cambaridae > Procambarus > Procambarus clarkii. The sequence continues at coordinate 20,075,109 of NC_091190.1, read as the reverse complement.
GAGCTATTATGTCTGGGTTTTCCTCTAGTACCCATTCTCCAAGTTCATTTGCTTTGTTTGTAATTCCATTTATGTTAGTGTACATTGCCTTGAGGCTCACTTTCTTCTGTCCCTTCTCAAATCTCCTCCTTGGTGAGTGTTCTGCTGGTGGAGGAAACTGTGCCATGGGTGTAAGGATTTGTGAGGTGGATACCAGGGTTGCAGAGGGTACTGGGATGAGGGGCGGGGGTTCAAGTGAAGGGGAAGGACAGGGAGGGTATGGAGTGAAAGGGGAGGGAGGACAGGAAGGAAAGAGGGGTTTTCTATGCAGAGGAGGGTGGTGGGGTTGCCCTCCCTGCTGGTGTTACTGGGTAGCTGGTTGTGGGTTCCCCCCCTCGTTCCTGGGGGTGATGTGTTGGGAGCTGTGGTTTCCTGGTTTTCCTCTCTCGCCCTGCGCTTCTTCCTTGCTTCTGCCGCCATGGCTCTCTCCACCCTCGCCATGTCCCTCTGGAGGAATGCTTTTTTAATTCTCCCACATGTTGCAGGTGGCTTTTCTTTGTTAGAATCATCTCCTTCGTGTTCTCGTTTGCAAACACTATCTTTAACACACGGTCTCGGTCTTTTTTGTACCAGCCTAACCTGAAAACCTTCTCAATGCTATGTTCAGCCCCTTCCATGTCTAGTGCCTTCAGTATTTCATTCACTGCCACTTTGTCCTTATCATTCCACTCTTTCCTATTAGAGCCATCCTGCTCTTTAATACCCACAGCTACCACTGATCTTTTCCTTTTCAGCAGCTGGCTAGTGGAGCGTGCCACTTCCTGTGAAGTGGCTGCTTTCATGGCTTCCTCCATCACTGCAGACATTACTTCAGAGTTTTTTTTCAGCATTTCTGCAAATGTTGCTTTTATTGTGGCATTCTCTTCCAAAATACTATTACCACCTTCTCCCTGGGTGGTTATCTGAGTCTCAGCATCGATACTGTTCTCTTTGATGGCTCTAATCTCCTCCTTTGCTGCTGTCAGCTCTCTTTTTAGGTTGCTTATTTCATTCTTCATTTCCTGCATCATTTCCTGCATCTCACTCTTGATGTCCTCCAGAAACTGGGTGAACATTTCCTTCATTTCGTCACCTGGACTTGTCCCTATTCCCCTGTTGCCTCTGGCTGTCATGCTTGACCCTGTTCCTTGTTGTGCCATGATAGGATTTGTCAGAAGGGCAGAGCGGGGTGAGAGAGAGAGAGAGAGAGAGAGAGAGAGAGAGAGAGAGAGAGAGAGAGAGAGAGAGAGAGAGAGAGAGAGAGAGAGAGAGAGAGGGAGAGAGTGGGAGAGAGAGAAGGAGAGAGGGGGAGAGAGTGAGGGGGAGAGTATGTGTAAGGGGGATGCGGGGGACTGGGGGGTGGGGGGGTCGGTGATGGAGACCAGGTCAGATCAGGTCAGATGGGGGGTAAGACAGGGGGTGAAGTATAGTGGGGTCTTACCTCTTTCCACAAAAGGTGTTAATCCTTTTTTCCCTGACTGAACGTTTGTGTGCGTGTGTGTGTGTGTGTGTATTTTTGCGTGTGCGTGTGTGTGTGCGTGCATACGTACGTGGGCGTGCGTGCGTGCGTGCGTGCGTATGTCATGAGTTCCTGTAAGCGTTAACCTCTACCCAAAATGAGCCACTTTGAGAGTTTAAATATATATGCTATCATGAACAAGAATTGGATAATATATAACCTCACACTGTACACCTGATTAATTGACCAGAGAGGGGTACATACCAGTCTGCCTTTCCGCTCACACAACTAGATGAGTAATGACAATGTATGGTTGACGATGGTGCTCTGTCGTCGCCTCCCACTTGGTGATTCACTAAGTACTAGTAGATTGATGATGGCGGTTCTTCTCTATCTTCATAAAGCTCTGGAGTCAGTCACTGTATCGTTGTGTTACAGTTCACTAATTTACTGTGTGTGTACTCACCTAATTGTACTCACCTAATTGTGCTTGTGGGGGTTGAGCTCTGGCTCTTTGGTCCCGCCTCTCAACTGTCAATCAACAGGTGTACAGATTCCTGAGCCTACTGGGCTCTATCATATCTACACTTGAAACTGTGTATGGAGTCAGCCTCCACCACATCACTTCCTAGTGCATTCCATTTACTAACTACTCTGACACACAAAAAGTTCTTTCTAATGTCTCTGTGGCTCATTTGGGTACTCAGATTCCACCTGTGTCCCTTTGTTCGCGTCCCTCCAGTGTTGAATAGTTCATCCTTGTTTATCCGGTCGATTCCCCTGAGGATTTTGTAGGTTGTGATCATGTCCCCCCTTACTCTTCTGTCTTCCAGTGTCGTAAGGTGCATTTCCCGCAGCCTTTCCTCATAACTCATGCCTCTTAGTTCAGGGACTAGTCTAGTAGCATACCTTTGGACTTTTTCCAGCTTCGTCTTGTGCTTGACAAGGTACGGGCTCCATGCTGGGGCCACATACTCCAGGATTGGTCTTACATATGTGGTGTACAAGATTCTGAATGATTCCTTACACAGGTTCCTGAACGCCGTTCTGATGTTAGCCAGCCTCGCATATGCCGCAGACGTTATTCTCTTTATGTGGACTTCAGGAGACAGGTTTGGTGTGATATCAACTCCTAGATCTTTCTCTCTGTCTATTTCATTAAGTACTTCATCTCCTATTCTGTATCCTGTGTCTGGCCTCCTGTTTCCACTGCCTAGTTTCATTACTTTGCATTTACTCGGGTTGAACTTCAACAGCCATTTGTTGGACCATTCACTCAGTCTATCTAGGTCATCTTGTAGCCTCCTACTATCATCCTCTGTTTCAATCCTCCTCATAATTTTTGCATCGTCGGCAAACATTGAGAGGAACGAATCTATATCCTCTGGGAGATCATTTACATATACCAGGAACAATATAGGTCCAAGGACTGACCCCGGCGGGACTCCACTTGTAACGTCTCGCCAATCTGAGACCTCACCCCTCACACAGACTCGTTGTCTCCTGTTGCTTAGGTAATCCGCTATCTACCGGAGTACCTTCCCTTTCACTCCTGCCTGCATCTCCAACTTTCGCACTAGCCTCTTGTGTGGCACTGTATCAAAGGCTTTCTGACAATCCAGAAATATGCAGTCTGCCCACCCTTCTATTTCTTGCCTTATTTTTGTTGCCTGGTCGTAGAATTCAAGTAACCCTGTGAGGCAGGACCTGCCATCCCTGAACCCATGTTGATGCTGTGTTACAAAGTTCCTTCGCACCAGATGTTCCACTAGTTTTTTTCGCACAATCTTCTCCATCAGCTTGCATGGTATGCAGGTTAGGGACACTGGCCTGTAGTTCAGTGCCTCCTGTCTATCCCCTTTCTTGTATATCGGGACTACGTTAGCTGCTTTCCAAATATCTGGCAGTTCCCCTGTTGAAAGTGATTTGTTATACACTATGGAGAGTGGTAGGCACAGTTCTCTTGCTCTTTCCTTTAGAACCCAAGGGGAGATTCCATCTGGGCCTATAGCTTTTGTCACATCCAACTCTAGTAAACACTTCCTTACTTCCCCGCTGGTAATCTCAAACTCTTCCTGTGGTTCCTGGTTAGCTATTCCCTCCCTTACCTCTGGAATTTCTCCTTGCTCTAAGGTGAAGATCTCCTGGAATTTCTTATTCAATTCCTCACACACTTCCTTGCCATTTGTAGTGAATCCTTCCGCCCCTATCCTTAATTTCATAACCTGTTCCTTTACTGTTGTTTTTCTCCTGATGTGGCTATGCAACAATTTAGGCTTTGCCTTGCTTGCGATGTCATTTTCGTATTGTCTTTCTGCCTCTCTTCTCATCCTGACATATTCATTCCTGGCATTCTGGTATCTTTCTCTGCTCTCCAGTGTCCTGTTATTCCTATAGTTTCTCCATGCCCTTTTACTTTGCTGCTTAGCTAGCCTACATCTCTGATTAAACCATGGGTTTCTCATCTTCATTTCTCTGTTTTCCTTTTGGACTGGGACAAACTTGTTTGCTGCGCCCTTGCACTTCTGTGTGATGTAATCCATCATATCTTGGGCCGTCTTTCCCCTGAGCTCTGTTTCCCATGCTATATCTGTTAGGAATTTTCTTATCCCCTCATAGTTTCCCTTTCGGTATGCTAACCTTTTGGTTTCGGTATCCCTCCTCGAGTTTAATAACCCTTCTTCAATCAAGTACTCAAACACCAATACACTGTGGTCGCTCATTCCTACTGGGTCCTCAAAACCGATTTTTCTTATGTCAGAGTCGTTCAGAATGATGACTAGGTCGAGTCTCGCTGGTTCGTCATTGCCTCTCATCCTTGTGGGTTCTCCGACATGCTGGGTTAAAAAGTTTCTTGTCACCACCTCCAATAGTTTGGCTCTCCACGTATCCTCGCCTCCATGTGGTTTTTGTTCTCCCAGTCAATCCTTCCATGATTGAAGTCGCCCATGATGAGCAGGGGGGATCTATTTCTACAGGCAGCAGAGGCTGCCCTCTCAATTATAGTGTTAACTACCATGTTGTTGTTTTCATACTCTTGACTGGGTCTTCTGTCATTTGCTACTACTATTTTTGGTCCTCCCATTGTTATGGTGCCTGCTATGTAGTCTCCTCTGAACTCCTCACAGCCCGGGATGGCCATCTCCTTAAAACTCCATTCCTTTCTCATGAGTAGGGCCACTCCGCCTCCTCCCCTACCTTCCCTCTCTTTCCTTATTACTGTGTACTCCTGGGGAAACACGGCATTCGTTATGATTCCAGAGAGTTGTGTTTCAGTGAGTCCAATTACATCTGGGTTAACTTCTTGTGCTCTTTCCCTTAGTTCACTTGTCTTGCTTGTGATCCCATCTATGTTCGAGTACATCACCCTGAAACTGACTCTCTTCTGCTTCTTCTCTGGGGGGGGGGGACCTTTGGGATCTGGGGTGAGTGGGAGCTGGGGGGACCTGGCACGGGGAGACTGGTAGAGGAGGCTTGGGGGGGGGGGAGAGGGGGGGGGTGGTGGGGGAGAGGGGGAGGGTACGGGGGGTGGGTAAGAGGGGGAGGGTAGGGGGGGTGAGTGAGAGGGAGAGGGTTGGGGGGAGAGTAAGAGGGGGAGGGTTGGGGGGGGGTGAGAGAGGGAGGGTTGGGGAAGCATGGGGGGGAGGAGAGGCTTTGGGGGATAGGGGAGATGGGGGGGGGGCTTGGGGGGGGGAGAAAAGGGTTGAGGGCTTGGGGGGCGTGGGGGAAAAGGAGGGCTGAGGTGGGTGAGGAAGAGGGGAGGGTTTAGAGGAGTGGGGGAGAGGGGAAGACTTAGGTGGGGTGGGGGAGAGTGGGGGACTTAGGGGGGCGGGGGAGAAGGGAGGGCTTGGGGGATGGGGGAGAAGGGAAGTCCTGGGGAGAGGGGTGAGTGGGAGGAGGGGGTGAGTGGGAGGAGGGGAGTGAGTGGGAGGAGGGGGGTGGGTGGGGGGAGGGTGCCCTAGGTGGGTTCTTAGTGGGGGGCTGACAGGGGATGAGGCAGGTGTGTGTGTGTGTGTGTGTGTGTGTACTCACCTAATTGTACTCACCTAATTGTGCTTGCGGGGGTTGAGCTCTGGCTCTTTGGTCCCGCCTCTCAACCGTCAATCAACTGGTGTACAGATTCCTGAGCCTATTGGGCTCTATCATATCTACATTTGAAACTGTGAATGGAGTCAGCCTCCACCACATCACTTCCTAATGCATTCCATTTGCTAACTACTCTGACACTGAAAAAGTTCTTTCTAACGTCTCTGTGGCTCATTTGGGTACTCAGCTTCCACCTGTGTCCCCTTGTTCGCGTCCCACCAGTGTTGAAAAGTTCGTCCTTGTTTACCCGGTCGATTCCCCTGAGGATTTTGTAGGTTGTGATCATGTCCCCCCTTACTCTTCTGTCTTCCAGTGTCGTGAGGTGCATTTCCCGCAGCCTTTCCTCATAACTCATGCCTCTTAGTTCTGGGACTAGTCTAGTAGCATACCTTTGGACTTTTTCCAGCTTCGTCTTGTGCTTGACAAGGTACGGGCTCCATGCTGGGGCCGCATACTCCAGGATTGGTCTTACATATGTGGTGTACAAGATTCTGAATGATTCCTTACACAGGTTCCTGAACGCCGTTCTGATGTTAGCCAGCCTCGCATATGCCGCAGACGTTATTCTCTTTATGTGGGCTTCAGGAGACAGGTTTGGTGTGATATCAACTCCTAGATCTTTCTCTCTGTCTGTTTCATTAAGTACTTCATCTCCTATTCTGTATCCTGTGTCTGGCCTCCTGTTTCCACTGCCTAGTTTCATTACTTTGCATTTACTCGGGTTGAACTTCAACAGCCATTTGTTGGACCATTCACTCAGTCTATCCAGGTCATCTTGTAGCCTCCTACTATCATCCTCTGTTTCAATCCTCCTCATAATTTTTGCATCGTCGGCAAACATTGACAGGAACGAATCTATACCCTCTGGGAGATCATTTACATATACCAGAAACAGTATAGGTCCAAGGACTGACCCCTGCGGGACTCCACTTGTGACGTCTCGCCAATGTGTGTGTGTGTGTGTGTGTGTGTGTGTGTGTGTGTGTGTGTGTGTGTGTGTGTACTCACCTAGTTGTGTTTGCGGGGGTTGAGCTCTGGCTCTTTGGTCCCGCCTCTCAACTGTCAATCAACTGTTTACTAACTAACTACTAACTTACTAACTACTTTTTTTTTTTTTTATTTTCCCACACCACACACACACACACACCCCAGGAAGCAGCCCGTGACAGCTGACTAACTCCCAGGTACCTATTTACTGCTAGGTAACAGGGGCACTTAGGGTGAAAGAAACTTTGCCTATTTGTTTCTGCCTCGTGCGGGAATCGAACCCGCGCCACAGAATTACGAGTCCTGCGCGCTATCCACCAGGCTACGAGGCCCCCTAGTGTGTGTGTGTGTGTGTGTGTGTGTGTGTGTGTGTGTGTGTGTGTGTGTGTGTGTGTGTGTGTGTGTGTGTGTTTGTGTGTGTGTGTGTGTGTGTGTACTCACCTAGTTGTACTCACCTAGTTGTGTTTGCGGGGGTTGAGCTCTGGCTCTTTGGTCCCGCCTCTCAACCGTCAATCAACAGGTGTACAGATTCCTGAGCCTATTGGGCTCTATCATATCTACACTTGAAACTGTGTATGGAGTCAGCCTCCACCACATCACTTCCTAATGCATTCCATTTGTCAACCACTCTGACACTAAAAAAGTTCTTTCTAATAACTCTGTGGCTCATTTGGGCACTCAGTTTCCACCTGTGTCCCCTTGTGTTAATTAGCCTGTCTTTATCTACCCTATCAATTCCCTTCAGAATCTTGAATGTGGTGATCATGTCCCCCCTAACTCTTCTGTCTTCCAGCGAAATGAGGTTTAATTCCCGTAGTCTCTTCTCGTAGCTCATACCTCTCAGCTCGGGTCTACTCTGGTGGCAAACCTTTGAACCTTTTCCAGTTTAGTCTTATCTTTGACTAGATATGGACTCCATGCTGGGGCTGCATTACTCCAGGATTGGCCTGACATATGTGGTATACAAAGTTCTGAATGATTCTTTACACAAGTTTCTGAATGCAGTTCGTATGTTGGCCAGCCTCGCATATGCCGCTGATGTTATCCTCTTCATATGGGCTGCAGGAGACAGGTCTGGCGTGATATCAACTCCCAAGTCTTTTTCTTTCTCTGACTCCTGAAGAATTTCCTCTCCAGATGATACCTTGTATTTGGCCTCCTGCTCCCTACACCTATCTTCATTACATTACATTTGGTTGGGTTAAACTCTAACAACCATTTGTTTGATCATTCCTTCAGTTTGTCTAGGTCTTCTTGAAGCCTTAAACAGTTCTCTTCTGTCTTTATCTTTCTCATAATTTTGACATCGTCCGCAAACATTGAGAGAAATGAATCTATACCCTCCGGGAGATCTTTACATATATCAGATACATGATAGGACCGAGTACAGAGCCCTGTGGGACTCCACTGGTGACTTGACGCCAATCGGAGGCCTCACCCCTCACCGTAACTCTCTGCTTCCTATTGCTTAGGTACTCCCTTATCCACTGGAGCACCTTACCGGCTACACCTTCCTGTCTCTCCAGCTTATGTACCAGCCTCTTATGCGGTAATGTGTCAAAGGCTTTCCGACAATCCAAGAATGTGTGTGTGTGTGTGTGTGTGTGTGTGTGTGCGTGTGTGTGTGTGTGTGTGTGTGTGTGTGTGTGTGTGCGCGCGTGCGTGCTAGCATGCTCACCACTCCTGGAACTCTAATAACCTACTAAGACATTACCAGGGAAAGACTAAAAGAACAATTGTACCTTAATACCTTAACAAGAACTGTCAATAAACACTGATACAGAGTTCCTGGTGGTGCAATTATCTCTGTTACCTTTGTAAATAAAGCCGACAAAAGCATTAAACGTATTTTCCTGCATCGAGCAGAACAAAATAACTTCACATGAAAATTCAAGACAAGATACGTCCCTAGCGCCCCCCCCCCCCGTCTCGTCCCGGAGAGAGCGGGTCACGCTTAACAAGAGCGTGACAACAAGGACTGTGCCTCTGTTTACATGTAAGAATGTGGCCAATGTTCCAGTGTTTAACAGGAGTGATTCGCTGTAATTGACCAACAACAGCAGTGTGATAGTATTAGGTGAGAACAGACTAGGCTGGAGTCGAGAGACTGTCAGTGCTTTGGAGGAGGAAATCGAGAACCTTTTGACAGTGATATACAGTATAGTGTTGTATGGTGAACCCATACAACAGCTCCCAGTCACAGCTCCCAGTGATGTATGGTGAACCACTGTTACTTTTCTTCTATTGCAGAAGTCATATACAACGGTGTATTCCATACCTTAACGTATATACACTGAAAGTTTACTTTTGTTCTGTACAATATTATGGAACAAAGTATACCAGCTGGATAATTAAGAAGCTATTGTGCTGGCCCCTCCCGCGGTTGACTGGCCTTGATCTCAATACTAAAAAAATGTCATAGACATAACACATCATAGTACATCCTCTCTAGAACCTCAAGACTCTAGGACGAGGCATCCAGGAGGGCTTCAACTCCAGACTGTGGATCTGTAAGCTTGGTGTATTTTTCTGTTATCCTGATAACGTGAAACAAAAATAAATGAATTGTTCCTATAAAATAGCATCCCATTTCCCCGAGAGTAGCCTCGTGTATATATATCCTCATGTTGATAATTTTGCCCTGACCCCGATCTATGATTGTATAACATATTAAATGAATGTCATACGGCTTGATAAGTACCCTAATTGTATCTCGTTATCCTAGACTCAGACCGAGGGTGCTTCCTGTAACTGGCTCATTGATCAGTACCGAAAACTCCTTAGAATCAAGAAGAGAAACAAATAATTTTGGAACTGTAATATCGGCAATGAATGTAGAACGGGAGTATACATAATTTTATACGTAAATAATCTATTTTTGTGACGAAATAACACTTAAACTTCAATAAAAATAAGGACGGAATTTAATCATCATATCCCCCCTATCAAGGCATTCATTCTTACCCACTACTACCCAGGGCAACCCAAATAACCTCCCCCTTCCCCATCAAGACACCTAGCTATTCCTACCCACTGCTCAGGGTAACCCCATATACACCATCCAGGAATTCTTCCCCACCCCAATACCCGAGGCAACTCCGCCAGCTGGTCCCTGCCGGGAAGGCTATGTAGCAGTAAGGCAGTGAGGTGAGGCAGCTACTTATTTGAGAAATGCTTATTTTATTTACCTTATAAGCTGAGGCAACTTATTTTATTTGAGGAATACTCAGCTGATTCCTCTACATTTAGCATGGAACAAATTTGCGTCCAAACCTCTTCCTGTTACACAATTTGGCTGTGTAACCAAACTAGAAGTGCTCTATAAATCAAGGGACCCAGAATGTGGAATGACCTCCCGAATCAAAGGCTGTACCTTCTCAACCAGTTTAAGAGTTAAACCATGTAACCTACCTTACCCCCTAAATGTCAACCCATGTCTTGCTATTTTTTTTAAACAATGCTGTTTGTTCACCAACGTGTACAATTGCTGATTTCTGCTGTTACCCCCCCCTTTTTTTTATTCCTTCTTTCAACACAATTTATACCTAATCCCGATTACTATTAAGTTTTAGTCTAAGTGTTTTTCCCCCACATCTTGCCCGAAATGCTATGAGTATTAGTGGCTTTAGGTTGTATGTACTAGCTCTGTCTATAAATCCAACATTATGTTTGTAAATCAACTGTATGTACTTTTCCTGAATAAAATTTATTTATTATTATTTATTTATTAATCAGTAAGTAAGTATTAAAAGAAGGCACCAAGATGGGAAGGCTATGTAGCACCATTGTGTGTAACAATAACCAATTTTTTTTTTACCAAATAATGCACCTGTATGGTAAAACAAATCCTGTCAGCTGTAAAAATATTGATGCAGTTATTTAAATAAAAAATATAATGAAAGAAATATTACTGGTTTATTTTTATCCTATCTTTTTATACTGTACAGTATATCCAAGGAAGTGAAAAATTGAGACATAATGCACAATTTAATGAATGATTAAAATGATTAACATGGATTAGCAGTTCAAATATGACTATTACATATCAACATGAGATCTTAATGATCCATGGTTAACATGATTTAATAAGGATAATACAGTACTTGTAATAATACAAACTATAATTTAAAATCTTTATTACTGATTTTTTTGTTAAGAAGCTTAGGTATACACAGCAATGTGCTGCTACCCTATTCTATATGGAATATTACACAGTGTAGATAAAAAACTAGCTATAAGTTTATCTAATACTCCCATCTCACAAGATGGTTAGACATACATAGAATCAATTTAGAAAATACCAGCCTCAATACAAAAAACAAATCTACTCTGACTAAACAACTCTTCACGATTTTCACAAGAGGTAAGCACTGAATCATGGAAACATTATATTATAATTACTCTTACCAGTTTCTACAAGACTCCTCTCAAATAATGTATTTTTACATGTTTAGGTAAACAGCAATGTGCTGCTTCCCTATTCTGTATAAAGGACCACACAGTGTATATCAATAACCAGCTACAAGCTCATCCAACATCCTCACCTCACAGGATGGCCAGTCATACATGGAATTAGGAGAGAACAAAATACTTAATGCTGATCTATTAGCCTCCACTGGCAAAATCTGGGTGCAGCACAAGAATATCTTCCAATATTCCTGAGTGTATGAAGTAATTACAGAGCTCAAAATACCTCATACAATTTGGTATGAAGTCACTGCTAAAAGGGCAATCACAGATATAGTGTTGGAGAGTATGTTCTCTCAAGTAGGACTGAAAACAGATGTTTTTTTCTACCAAGAGGGCTATGACCCATGGAACCACCTACCCGCTGAAGCCGTAAATGCCAAATTCCAGCTAAAAAATACCATTAAGGCAATTGACGGGCACTTTAACAAGCCGCCGGCTTTCTGTCCTCGTCGAGGTCACTAGATAGTTAGTGGCCCTTGGGTAAATTCAGTAAACATATACAATAATTGTCAGCGCATCTTCCGAGCAACAAGGACAGCTACACAGTATCTCTTAGAATTACGTAGGTAAACAACAAAAGTAACATATTTGTTTACTACAATGTCGGTGCTGGCTGTAGAAGTTGAAAAAACATAGCTTTACTTCGAAATATACTAATTTTATAAGAAAATTCGACATAAATAGGAGGCAATAGAGCTCCGATAAGCCAGCGCTAAATTTTCAAATGAAGAATGTTGCTGCTCTCTGATTGGCTAAACAAAACACAGTAGTGACCTCTATCGGCACGCAGGTGAACCAACAAATATCTTTCTAAGTAGACCTACGTGAATTGCACCTAAGCATCTTCTTACGGCATACTTAGGAACCTTTGTAGCAAATCTACTTACGAAGAAATACATGGAGCTTCGGGAATCTAGGTCCTAAAGTATGCAGACAGCCTAATTGCAAACTGACCTTAAATTCCCGACTGCGAGTCGAGAGCGAACCCGACTGTACTACCGGGGTTACTTTGTCTATAAACAGACCTTATTATCTCACACCTTTTAACGTTGCAATTACTGGACACTACAATATGGCAATAATGGGGGTTAATTTAAATAACTTTGGCTTTGAAATATATCGAGTCTAATACTGAACCAGAGTTTCAGAGGCTATCATAAGGGGAATCGTCCATCCGGCTTGTACACACAATCCTCCACAACAGTAATCATAGCATGCTCCGAAGTGACGAAGGACTCTCGCACTCTAGGTTTATTAGATCTCTGAAATATAAGAATGTCAACCAAAAGACAAGGGAACGTACCTCAAAACTAGTGGATTTCTTCTCGAGGAGCTCCAAAACCCTACCTGTAATGGCATGAAAGTAAATGATTAATTTTAGTGTAATGCCTTTTCACTGAGTACATGTATTTTCTCATACACTACAAATACAATACAATCACATTTTAATCAATACATATAATAGCAGCTTAGTTTAAGGTGACGCTTGAGGACTGAGCAGGTGCTTACCTTGTGTGATGGATGAGGTCGCTGGAGTACCTCGTCTAGTGTGGTCAGCTTGTAGCGAGTGGGCAGCCCAACGATGCCTACGACTGTAGCCACGTACACAAGCATTAACAGTTCCTGTTTGGGCCAGATTTATCAAGCAATTAAAAAAAACGTAAGAAAGTTTGCCAGTCATTTATGATATAACATGTCTTTAGATTAAATTAATTCATAGCAAACCAACTATTTAAATCTCGTTGATAAATAAACATTAATAACAACCTAATCCTAACTTTAATTAGTTTTCTGCATCATATATTAAATTTCACAATTAACAATGACAAGTCGAGCAGTGTCGTTCCACCACGGAGCGACTTGTTGACGTGTCAACAAGCTAGCCAGCCACAACTCGGAAACACTCTCTAGAGTTCTGTCTTTTATCCTGATGGGAACCTAGTCAATAAGAATTAATGAGCGAAAACCCCAACAGTTTAGCGGCATTCATAAAATATAACTGGGAATCATAACAATAACTTCGTAGGTTGTCAACAAACGCCAGACGCGTACGCTGGGATAACACTTTAAGGTATTTTTTTGACAACCCTATGGCGATGGTGACAACTGTTCGACACCATTATATATACGAATGCTTATGTTATTTACTCACCAGAATTCTTGAAATTACGTAAATTCCGTCAGCGGTGAACGAGCACGAGCTTTACGGTCACAAGTAAGAAAAACATAACCGATAAAGTGGGCAACACATGCGCAAGGAACATGGGCAGTAGTTAAGTGGTCGAAAATATTAATGTAATTACTCTAAATAAGCTTTCGCAAAGGTTAAGACTCTTTGCAGAATTTACGTATTTACAAATAATTTAGCCAAGTGTACTGACATGCATTATTTTCATATTATTTCCTGTATTTACGTATGCAGGACTATCACATTTGAAAGAAAGATGCACATTTCACTTTTGAAAAGAGAGTCTTACATTTAATACATAACCAATTATAGATCTTTAGTTTTTTACTAATATACATATATATATATATATATATATATATTATATATATATATATATATATATATATATATATATATATATATGTCGTACCTAGTAGCCAGAATGCACTTCTGGGCCTACTATGCAAGGCCCGATTTGCCTAATAAGCCAAGTTTTCCTGAATTATTATATTTTCTCTAATTTTTTTCTTATGAAATGATAAAGCTACCCATTTCATTATGTATGAGGTAAAAAAAATTTTATTGGAGTTAAAATTAACGTAGATATATGACCGAACCTAACCAACCCTACCTAACCTAACCTAACCTATCTCTGTTGGTTAGGTTCGGTTAGGTAGCCGAAAAAGTTAGGTTAGGTAGTTAGAGGTAAGAGGTAGTCGAAAAACAATTAATTCATGAAAACTTGGCTTATTAGGCAAATTGGGCCTTGCATAGTAGGCTGAGAAGTGCGTTCTGGCTACTAGGTACGATATATATATATATATATATAATATATATATATATATATGTCGTACCTAGTAGCCAGAACGCACTTTTTGGCCTACTATGCATGGCCCGATTTGCCTAATAAGCCAATTTTCCTGAATTAATAAATTTTCTGAAATTTTTTTCTTATGAAATGATAAAGCTACCCATTTCATTATGTATGAGGTCAATTTTTTTTATTGGAGTTAAAATTAACGTAGATATATGACCAAACCTAACCAACCCTACCTAACCTAACCTAACCTATCTCTATAGGTTAGGTTAGGTTAGGTAGCCAAAAAAGTTAGGTTAGGTTAGGTTAGGTAGGTTAGGTTGATGAAAAACAATTAATTCATGAAAACTTGGCTTATTAGGCAAATCGGGCCTTGAATAGTAGCTGAGAAGTGCGTTCTGGCTACTAGGTACGCATATATATATATATATATATATATATATATATAATATATATATATATATATGTCGTACCTAGTAGCCAGAACGCACTTCTCAGCCTACTATTCAAGGCCCGATTTGCCTAATAAGCCAAGTTTTCATGAATTAATGTTTTTCATCAACCTAACCTACCTAACCTAACCTAACCTAACTTTTTTGGCTACCTAACCTAACCTAACCTATAGAGATAGGTTAGGTTAGGTTAGGTAGGGTTGGTTAGGTTGGTCATATATCTACGTTAATTTTAACTCCAATAAAAAAAATTGACCTCATACATAATGAAATGGGTAGCTTTATCATTTCATAAGAAAAAATTTTCAGAAAATTTATTAATTCAGGAAAATTTGGCTTATTAGGCAAATCGGGCCATGCATAGTAGCCAAAAAGTGCGTTCTGGCTACTAGGTACGACATATATATATATATATATATATATATTATTATATATATCGTACCTAGTAGCCAGAACGCACTTCTCAGCCTACTATGCAAGGCCCAATTTGCCTAATAAGCCAAGTTTTCATGAATTAATTGTTTTTCGACTACCTAACCTAACTTTTTCGGTTACCTAACCTAACCTAACCTATAAAGATAGGTTAGGTTAGGTTAGGTAGGGTTGGTTAGGTTCGGTCATATATCTACGTTAATTTTAACTCCAATAAAAAAATTGACCTCATACATATTGAAATGGGTAGCTTTATCATTTCATAAGAAAAAAAATTAGAGAAAATATATTAATTCAGGAAAACTTGGCTTATTAGCAAATCGGGCCTTGCATAGTAGGCTGAGAAGTACGTTCTGGCTACTAGGTACGATATATACATATACATATATATATATATATATATATATATATATTATATATATATATATATATAATATATATATATATATATATATATATATATTAGTATATTTTGGTAGCAGTCTTTCCTGTAGACATATATTATTAAATATGACCGAAAAAGTAAGATTAATAATTCTAACACGAATTTTCTCAATCTTTCGTTACATTACGCTTCACTGTTGGAGGTAAATCAAAAATCACTTCTCCAAATTCATTTTTATTTCTAGTCTGACGCGACACGGCGCGTTTCGTAAAACTTATTACATTTTCAAAGACTTCACAATACACAACTGATTAGAACGTATCTCTGATTTTATATCTACATTTGAGTGAGGTGGGAGGGGTGATGTGGCATTAACACAAGACAGAACAAGAGGGGATATTAATAGGGTATTAAAAGTATCAACACAAGACAGAACAGAACAATGGGTATTGAATAGAAGTGTTTGTAGAAAGCCTATTGGTCCATATTTCTTGATGCTTCTATATTGGAGCGGAGTCTGAGGTGGTAGAATATAGTTGTGCAATAATTGGCTGTTGATTGCTGGTGTTGACTTCTTGATGTGTAGTGCCTCGCAAACGTCAAGCCGCCTGCTATCGCTGTATCTATCGATGATTTCTGTGTTGTTTACTAGGATTTCTCTGGCGATGGTTTGGTTATGGAAGAGATTATATGTTCCTTAATGGAGCCCTGTTGCTTATGCATCGTTAAACGCCTAGAAAGAGATGTTGTTGTCTTGCCTATATACTGGTTTTTTTGGAGCTTACAGTCCCCAAGTGGGCATTTGAAGGCATAGACGACATTAGTCTCTTTTAAAGCGTTCTGTTTGTGTCTGGAGAGTTTCTCATGAGTAGGCTGGCCGTTTTTCTGGTTTTATAGTAAATCGTCAGTTGTATCCTCTGATTTTTGTCTGTAGGGATAACGTTTCTATTAACAATATCTTTCAGGACCCTTCCTCCGTTTTATGAGCTGTGGAAAAGAAGTTCCTGTAAAATAGTCTAATAGGGGGTATAGGTGTTGTGTTAGTTGTCTCTTCAGAGGTTGCATGGCTTTTCACTTTCCTTCTTATGATGTCTTCGATGAAACCATTGGAGAAGCCGTTATTGACTAGGACCTGCCGTACCCTACAGAGTTCTTCGTCGACTTGCTTCCCATTCTGAGCTGTGGCTGAGAGCACGGTCGACGTATGCGTTAACAACACTCCTCTTGTACCTGTCAGGGCAGTCGCTGTTGGCATTTAGGCACTTCCTATGTTTGTTTCCTTAGTGTAGACTGCAGTGTGGAAACCTCCGCCCTTTTCCATGACTGTTACATCTAGAAAAGGCAGCCTCCCATCCTTTTCCGTCTCGTAAGTGAAACGCAGCACGGAACTCTGCTCAAATGCCTCCTTCAGCTCCTGCAGATGTCTGACATCAGGTACCTGTGTAAAAATGTCGTCAACATACCTGCAGTATATGGCCGGTTTCAAGTTCATGTCGACTAAGACTTTTTGCTCGATGGTACCCATGTAGAAGTTTGCAAACAGGACACCTAGGGGAGAACCCATGGCGACCCCATCTACTTGCTTATACATGTGCCCATCCGGGCTCAAGAAGGGTGCCTCTTTAGTACAAGCTTGGAGTAGTTTCCTCAGAATACTTTCTGGCATGTCAAGAGGAGTACAGGCTGGATCATGATACACTCTGTCGTGACAGGTACAAGAGGAGTGTTGTTAACGCATACGTCGACCGTGCTCTCAGCCACAGCTCAGAATGGAAGCAAGTCGACGAAGAACTCTGTAGGGTAAGGCAGGTCCTAGTCAATAACGGCTTCTCCAATGGTTTCATCGAAGACATCATAAGAAGGAAAGTGAAAAGCCATGCAACCTCTGAAGAGGCAACTAACACAACACCTATACCCCCTATTAGACTATTTTACAGGAACTTCTTTTCCACAGCTCATAAAACGGAGGAAAGGGTCCTGAAGATATTGTTAATAGAAACGTTATCCCTACAGACAAAAATCAGAGGATACAACTGACGATTTACTATAAACCAGAAAAACGGCCAGCCTACTCATGAGAAACTCTCCAGACACAAAACAGAACGCTTTAAAAGAGACTAATGTCGTCTATGCCTTCAAATGCCCACTTGGGGACTGTAAGCTCCAAAAAACCCAGTATATAGGCAAGACAACAACATCTCTTTCTAGGCGTTTAACGATGCATAAGCAACAGGGCTCCATTAAGGAACATATAATCTCTTCCCATAACCAAACCATCGCCAGAGAAATCCTAGTAAACAACACAGAAATCATCGATAGATACAGCGATAGCAGGCGGCTTGACGTTTGCGAGGCACTACACATCAAGAAGTCAACACCAGCAATCAACAGCCAATTATTGCACAACTATATTCTACCCACCTCAAGACTCCGCTCCAATATAGAAGCATCAAGAAATATGGACCAATAGGCTTTCTACAAACACTTCTATTCAATACCCATTGTTTCTGTTCTGTCTTGTGTTGATACTTTTAATACCCTATTAATATCCCCTCTTGTTCTGTCTTGTGTTAATGCCACATCACCCCTCCCACCTCACTCAAATGTAGATATAAAATCAGAGATACGTTCTAATCAGTTGTGTATTTGTGAAGTCTTTGAAAATGTAATAAGTTTTACGAAACGCGCCCGTGTCGCGTCAGACTAGAAATAAAAATGAATTTTGGAGAAGTGATTTTTGATTTACCTCCAACAGTGAAGCGTAATGTACGAAAGATTGAGAAAATTCGTGTTAGAATTATTAATCTTACTTTTTCGGTCATATTTAATAATATATGTCTACAGGAAAAACTGCTACCAAAATATACTAATATTAAAGTGCACGACCCAGCAGCAAGGAATCAAGCCTTCACGATAAAATATCGCCAGGATCTGATTCGTGATCAGATATACAAGGCAGAGAATGAAATCAAAGACAACAAAACGCAACTACTTCATGCTACAAACGAGTGGAGAAATAGCAACATCGACCATAGTATCCGTACCCGCATTGAACAACACCTCGACATCCTCACAGACCAACATCACCTAGCACTGAAACAAGGATTATCAAGAAACTAACAACATTATATGGAGGACCTATGGCAATTCCACGACCAAGAGATGGCTTCCTGAACCTTGCAGGAATTAACCTCACTGAGGACCAAGTCACTCTCCTAAATCTGGGCATAAACTGTCATGTTATGTCCAGACCGAGTGAAATGGCCCGGAAAGTAGAGTTGGAAATTCTGTTGGACGACATATTCACCTCGAGACACAAAAGAAGGTCACTACCAAAGATACCTTACAAGCAGAACTTATTGCAGAAGGAGGAAAGAATCGAGGCAACTACAGAAGCACCATACTGTCCCCCGAGCTTAAAGCGGCAGCTAAAGCCTTCGTGAGAACAAGGAGATAGTTGTCAGGAGAGGTGACAAGTCGCCAATATATGTCATTCTTAAAAAAGACGAATATCTGGCGAAAATGAACATCATACTCTCTGACCAAACTAAGTTCCAAAGGGTAACGAAGGACACTACAGCCGAATTAAAAGCAAAGGTCAACAAACTGATCGAAACTGTAAACGCCAAGAAATCCGGACTCCACCTGCCAAAGATCATTGGGGAATATAAACCAGGATATGCGTATGGAAATGTCAAGACGCACAAGCCTGGAAACCCACTTCGGCCAATCATTAGCCAGATACCCACACCCACGTACAGACTGGCAAAGCGACTCAACGGCCTGCTGACTCCTTATGTTCCTTGCGCCTTCAGCCTGAAGTCTCCAAAGGAATTTGTGGACTTACTGCGGGGCACACGGGCCACAGGGATAAGAGCCTCGTTGGACGTAGAATCGCTGTTTACCAACGTACCTGTGGACGAGACAATCGGAATGATAGCCGACAGAGTGTATCGTGATCCAGCCTGTACTCCTCTTGACATGCCAGAAAGTATTCTGAGGAAACTACTCCAAGCTTGTACTAAAGAGGCACCCTTCTTGAGCCCGGATGGGCACATGTATAAGCAAGTAGATGGGGTCGCCATGGGTTCTCCCCTAGGTGTCCTGTTTGCAAACTTCTACATGGGTACCATCGAGCAAAAAGTCTTAGTCGACATGAACTTGAAACCGGCCATATACTGCAGGTATGTTGACGACATTTTTACACAGGTACCTGATGTCAGACATCTGCAGGAGCTGAAGGAGGCATTTGAGCAGAGTTCACGTGCTGCGTTTCAACTTACGAGTACGGAAAAGGATGGAAGCTGCCTTTTCTAGATGTAACAGTCATGGAAAAGGGCGGAGGTTCTCCACACTGCAGTCTACACTAAGGAAACAAACATAGGAATGTTGCCTAAATGCCAACAGCGACTGCCCTGACAGGTACAAGAGGAGTGTTGTTTAACGCATACGTCGACCGTTGCTCTCAGCCACAGCTCAGAAGGGAAGCAAGGTCGACGAAGAAACTCTGTAGGGTAAGGCAAGGTCCTAGTCAATAACGGCTTCTCCAATGGTTTCATCGAAGGACATCATAAGAAGGAAAGTGAAAAGCCATGCAACCTCTGAAGAGACAACTAACACAAACACCTATACCCCCTATTAGACTATTTTACAGGAACTTCTTTTCCACAGCTCATAAAACGGAGGAAAGGGTCCTGAAAGATATTTGTAAATAGAAACGTTAGCCCTACAGACAAAATCAGAGGATACAACTGACGATTTACTATAAACCAGAAAAACGGCCAGCCTACTCATGAGAAAACTCTCCAGACACAAAACAGAACGCTTTAAAAGAGACTAATGTCGTCTATGCCTTCAAATGCCCACCTTGGGGACTGTAAGCTCCAAAAACCCAGTAATTAGGCAAGACAACAACATCTCTTTCTAGGCGTTTAACGATGCATAAGCAACAGGGCTCCATTAAGGAACATATAATCTCTTCCCATAACCAAACCATCGCCAGAGAAATCCTAGTAAACAACACAGAAATCATCGATAGATACAGCGATAGCAGGCGGCTTGGACGTTTGCGAGGCCACTACACATCAAGAAGTCAACACCAGCAATCAACAGCCAATTATTGCACAACTATATTCTACCCACCTCAAGACTCCGCTCCAATATAGAAGCATCAAGAAATATGGACCAATAGGCTTTCTACAAACACTTCTATTCAATACCATTGTTTTCTGTTTCTGTCTTGTGTGATACTTTTAATACCCTATTAATATCCCCTCTTGTTCTGTCTTGTGTTAATGGCCCACATCACCCCTCCCACCTCACTCAAATGTAGATATAAAATCAGAGATACGTTCTAATCAGTTGTGTATTTGTGAAGTCTTTGAAAATGTAATAAGTTTTACGAAACGCGCCCGTGTCGCGTCAGACTAGAAATAAAATGAATTTTGGAGAAGTGATTTTGATTTACCTCCAACAGTGAAGCGTAATGTACGAAAGATTGAGAAAATTCGTGTTAGAATTATTAATCTTACTTTTTCGGTCATATTTAATAATATATATATATATATATATATATATATATATATATATATATATATATTATATAATATATATAATACATATATATATATATATAAGATATATATATATATATATATATATATATATATATATATATATATTATATATATATATATATATTATTAAATATGACCGAAAAAGTAAGATTACATAATTCCAACACGAATTTTCTCAATCTTTCGTACATTTCGTTTCACTGTTGGAGGTAAATCAAAAATCAATTCTCCAAAATTCATTTTATTTCTAGTCTGACGCGACACGAGCGCGTTTCGTAAAACTTATTACATTTTCAAAGACTTTAGTTTCACAAATACACAACTGAATAGAACTTACGCATCTCCGATTTTATATCTACATTTGAGTGAGGGTGGAAGGGGTGATGTGGCATTAACACAAGGACAGAACAAGATGTGGTATTAATAGGGTATTAATTTCATCAACACAAGACAGAACAAGAGTATTAATAGGGTATTAATTTCATCAACACAAGACAGAACACGAAACAATGGATATTGAATAGAAGTGTTTGTAGAAAGCCTATTGGTCCATATTTCTTGATGCTTCTATATTGGAGCGGAGTCTTGAGGTGGGTAGAATATAGTTGTGCAATAATTGGCCTGTTGATTGCTGGTGTTGACTTCTTGATGTGTAGTGCCTCGCAAACGTCAAGCGCCTGCTATCGCTGTATCTATCGATGATTTCTGTGTTGTTTACTAGGATTTCTCTGGCGATGGTTTGGTTGTGGGAAGAGATTATATGTTCCTTAATGGAGCCCTGTTGCTTATGCATCGTTAAACGCCTAGAAAGAGATGTTGTTGTCTTGCCTATATACTGGGTTTTTTGGAGCTTACAGTCCCCAAGAGGGCATTTGAAGGCATAGACGACGTTAGTCTCTTTTAAAGCGTTTCTGTTTTGTGTCTGGAGAGTTTCTCATGAGTAGGTTGGCCGTTTTTCTGGTTTTATAGTAAATCGTCAGTTGTATCCTCTGATTTTTGTCTGTAGGGATGCGAGCTCCGCGGAAACAATATATAACTAGGGACATTTCAGTGATACAGGAACTAAACACAGTCAGATAACTTTTAAAGTGTGTCTCCACATATTAAGCAATATATCATATTGATTACCATCCGACCGTTTTGTGTTAAAGGAAAAATAAGTGAACTTCGTGTGTAGTCAACGCCGCCCTCGTGGTGCCAGGAGGCCTTAGGCGATAGTTGCCAAGTCGTCAATAAATCAACATCTCTCGCTATTGAAACATCAAGTAATCAGTGCCCATAGTGCTAAGCTCTCTATGCAAAACCTGTGTCTATTATAACAAATTAAGATAACATAGTCTAATATCAAGTGAACAAATTACACACAAAATAAGTCCGTCGTGTGTGTGTGTAAACAAGGGCCACTTGGAGGTAGGCCCACCCCAGTACCCTCTTGTGTGTGTATTCTTTCAAATAGTGTAACGTACTCAGGTAACTAGTGCCCAGACACAGAAACTAGACGCCTCTACTGTATGATAACTAGTGGGAAAATGCAAGTAATGTAATCTAACAAGTGAACAAAACAAATTAAGAGTGCGACACGTGGTAGCAACAGTGGCCGTCCATACAGCCTCTTCCAGGCCTATCTCAAGTTGGTAAACACCCACGGTCAATACCCACGGCCAGCACCACGGCCAGCACCCGCGGTCAACTCCCCCACCGGTCAACACCCCACCTTGTAAGACCATCACCACTGAACAGAAGTGTTCAAAAAAATATCTTTGATAAAAACGTGCATAGAATGCAACATGAAGGTAGATTACCAACAGAGCTTTCAATGCCAACTCTGTTCAGCAGCCATACACAAAAAATGTGCCAACATGACTA
Source organism: Procambarus clarkii (assembly GCF_040958095.1). Taxonomy (NCBI): domain Eukaryota; kingdom Metazoa; phylum Arthropoda; class Malacostraca; order Decapoda; family Cambaridae; genus Procambarus; species Procambarus clarkii. Next base: position 20,052,391 of record NC_091190.1, on the reverse strand, counting down.
ACAATTCAAGGAGAAATGGTCCCAGTCACCACTCTGTGTACTGGCTCTGCAAAAAGGATGATGTAACTTTTTTGAAATTGATGGAAATCCTGGATAAAACTCCCGCCGAAAACAGAGAATTACTAATTAATGCCTGCATAGCAATTTCTAATGTCTTCAAACAAACCTGTACATGACACCAAGGTACAACCAGCTGTAGCACAGAGCTCTGTGGCAGCGGCGCCTGAGCAGGGCGCGGAGTCGGGGATGCCTGAGCAGGGCACGGAGTCGGGGATGCCTGAGCAGGGCGCGGAGTCGGGGATGCCTGAGCAGGGCGCGGAGTCGGGGATGCCTGAGCAGGGCGCGGAGTCGGGGATGCCTGAGCAGGGCACGGAGTCGGGGATGCCTGAGCAGGGCGCGGAGTCGGGGATGCCTGAGCAGGGCACAGAGTCGGGGACCCCTGAGCAGTGCGCGGTGTCGCAGGCACCGGAGCAGAGCGCGGTGTCACAGGCACCGGAGCAGAGCACAGTGTCGGGGGCGCCGCAGCAGAGTGCGGTCCCTGGCAGAGGGAAACAAACAAAACAAGGCCCCAAAATCTGTTGGTATTACAGATGGGCTACCTGTAAGCATGGGGAATCGGGAAGAATAAATGGAACATGTACACACAATCACCCTAGAAAGTGCAGAAACCTCCTCAATACAGGTAAATGTACCAAAAGCTGTGAATTCTTTCACCCAGAAATTTGCAAGAACTCTTTGGACAGGAAAGAGTGCTTCAATGCTGAATGCCCAGCTTTTCATATAAGAGGTACCAGGCGAATAAAACCGACAGACTACCACTATGAAAACAGCCACTACTCCATCAACCGGGATAATTTTTTAGCAAGAGGAGGAGGAGAAGAATGGCTAAAAATGACCAGACTCTACCACCAACTCGGTCAAATGCTAGAGAGGACGCAAACACAGTGGCCTCCTTACCAGAGCCTCAGATATTAACACCAATTAAAGCATCCAGCACTTCCACTAACATGATAACATCATTTATATTTGCCAACATCCAGGGTATAAAAACACGCAAATCCAACAAAGTTCATTTTATAGATGGTCTCCTTCATGAGGCAAATGCAGTGTTTGCAGCCCTAACGGAAACTCACACAAAGGACTACCTTGATGGTGAAATATGGATCCCAGAATACAATCTCTTCAGATGTGATAGGAAACACCGGCTTCAGGGTGGGGTCAGCCTCTACATCAAAGACACACTCATCTGTACTGAGCTGCTAAACACCTCAAATGATATGGTGGAAGTACTGATAGTCAAAATAGAGATCCTAAATGTAGTTGTTGTCCTTGTATATAAGTCACCGGAGGCAAACCCTCAGCAGTTTAAAGACCAACTAATGAAAATAGAGCACTGCTTGGAAAACCTCACAAATCCAGCTCCGAACATCATCCTGCTTGGGGACTTCAACCTACGGCACCTGAAATGGAAGCACCTGGCTAATACAGTAATATCAGAAAGAATACCAGGAAGTAGCCTAAATGAGCAGGCACATGCAAATGACCTGCTACGGATGTGCGATAGGTTTGCCTTAAACCAGCAAATAGTAGAACCAACTAGGAAGGAGAACACGCTGGACCTCATTTTCACTAATAATGATGAGTTGATCGGGAACATAATGATTACAAATACCTGTTACTCAGATCACAACTTAATTGAGGTACTGACAACCATGGGGAATGGACCTCCAAAACCAGTCCAGATTCCCGGTGGAGGAGATTTCAGCAAATTCAACTTCAATAATAAACGGATAAACTGGGAGCAAATAAACCAGGACTTCACAGAAATAAACTGGGAAGAACAGCTAGGAAATGCAAACCTGAACCAGTGCCTGGTAAAAAATAAGCTCAGTAGCACTAGAAATATGTTCAAACCGCATACCCCTAAGAAAAAAGAGAAAGAGATGCAGATTGGAACGGGAACGTCGTTCCTTATATAGGCGAAGAAAACGAATCGCGGAACAACTTGAGAGTCGCACCCTATCTCAAGAACGGCGAAGAAGGTTAGGTAGAGAAATAGAAACAATTGAACTCAAGCTACAAGAATTATACAAAACCCAGGAGAGGCAAAGAGAGCAAAAGGCCATCAGTGAAATAGAGAGAAATCCGAAATATTTTTTCTCCTATGCAAAATCAAGATCAAAAACCACATCTAGTATCGGGCCCCTGCGAAAGGGAGATGGAACTTTCACAGATGACAACAAAGAAATGAGCGAGTTACTGAGGAAGCAGTACGACTCTGTTTTCAGTGAGCCATTAAATGCACTAAAGATTGATAACCCAAATGAATTTTTCATGGATATGATACCAACATCAAATCACATATCAGACGTCGCCCTATCCCCACTAGATTTTGAAGAAGCCATAAACAGTATGCCTATGCACTCTGCACCAGGCCCGGATTCTTGGAACTCCATATTCATCAAGAACTGTAAAAAACCACTATCGCAGGCCCTTCACATTCTGTGGAGACAAAGCCTAGATACTGGCGTTATCCCTGACATACTAAAAACAGCAGAGATAGCACCACTCCATAAAGGAGGAAATAAGGCAGAGGCAAAAAATTACAGACCGATAGCACTAACATCGCACATCATAAAAATTTTTGAGAGAGTGCTAAGAAGTAAGATCACAAAATACATGGAATCACAGCATCTCCATAACCCCGGACAACATGGTTTCAGAACAGGGCGCTCTTGCCTGTCGCAGTTGCTGGACCATTATGATATGGCATTAGATGCTATGGAAGACAAACAAAACTGCTGATGTAATTTACACAGATTTCGCAAAAGCTTTTGATAAATGTGACCATGGTGTTATTGCACATAAAATGCGTTCAAAAGGAATTACCGGGAAAATAGGCAGATGGATCTACAATTTCCTGACTGACAGAACCCAATGTGTAATAGTCAACAAAATAAAATCCAGCCCATCAACCGTGAAGAGCTCAGTCCCCCAGGGTACTGTGCTTGCTCCAGTACTTTTTCTCATCCTCATATCGGACATAGACCAGAACACAACCTATAGCACTGTATCATCCTTTGCAGATAACACTAGGATTTTCATGAGAGTTGGCAACATAGAGGACACGGCAAACCTCCAATCAGATGTTGATCAGGTCTTTCTATGGGCTACAGAAAATAATATGGTATTCAACGAGGATAAGTTTCAGCTCATGCGCTACGGAAAAATTGAAAACATAAAAACAGGAACCACGTACAAAACGCAGGCAAATCATAACATAGAACGAAAAGGCAATGTAAAGGACCTGGGTGTACTCATGTCGGAAGACCTTACCTTTAAAGAAACACAATAAAGTAGCCGTCACAACTGCAAGAAAAATGACAGGTTGGATAACAAGAACTTTTCACACTAGAGATGCTATACCGATGATGATACTTTTCAAAACGCTTGTGCTATCTAGAGTGGAGTACTGCTGCACAATGACAGCCCCTTTCAAAGCTGGAGAAATTGCTGACCTAGAGAGCGTGCAGAGATCCTTTACTGCTAGAATCCACTCAGTAAAACATCTAAATTACTGGGACCGACTAAAGAGCCTAAATCTGTACTCCCTTGAGCGCAGGCGGGAGAGATACATAATAATTTACACGTGGAAAATAATTGAGGGGCTGGTCCCAAACCTGCACACAGAAATAACACCACATGAGACCAGAAGACATGGCAGGATGTGCAGAATACCCCGTTGAAAAGCAGAGGTGCAACAGGTACTCTGAGAGAGAACTCTATCAACATCAGAGGCCCGAGGACTGTTCAACACGCTTCCACTACACATAAGGGGCATAACTGGCAAACCCCTCACAGTGTTCAAGAGAGAACTGGATAAGCACCTCCAAAGGATACCTGATCAACCAGGCTGTGACTCATACGTCAGGCTGCGAGCAGCCGCGTCTAACAGCCTGGTTGATCAGTCCAGCAACCAGGAGGCCTGGTCGACGACCGGGCCGCGGGGACACTAAGCCCCGGAAGCACCTCAAGGTAGCCTCAAGGTAGGGATAACGTTTCTATTAACAATATCTTTCAGGACCCTTTCCTCCGTTTTATGAGCTGTGGAAAAGAAGTTCCTGTAAAATAGTCTAATAGGGGGTATAGGTGTTGTGTTGGTTGTCTCTTCAGAGGTTGCATGGCGTTTCACTTTCCTTCTTATGATGTCTTCGACGAAACCATTGGAGAAGCCGTTGTTGACTAGGACCTGCCTTACCCTACAGAGTTCTTCGTCGACTTGCTTCCATTCCGAGCTGTGGCTGAGAGCATGGTCGACATATGCGTTAACAACACTCCTCTTGTACCTATCTGGGCAGTCGCTTTTGGCATTTAGGCACATTCCTATGTTCGTTTCCTTAGTGTAGACTGCAGTGTGGAAACCTCCGCTCTTTTCCATGACTGTTACATCTAGAAAGGGCAGCTTCCCATCCTTTTCCATCTCGTAAGTGAAACGCAGCAAGGAACTCCGCTCAAATGCCTCCTTCAGCTCCTGCAGATGTCTGACATCAGGTACCTGTGTAAAAATGTCGTCAACATACCTGCAGTATATGGCCGGTTTCAAGTTCATGTCGACTAAGACATGTTTTGCTCGATGGTACCCATGTAGAAGTTTGCAAACAGGACACCTAGGGGAGAACCCATGGCGCCCCCGTCTACTTGCTTATACATGTGCCCATCCGGGCTCAAGAAGGGTGCCTCTTTAGTACAAGCTTGGAGTAGTTTCCTTAGGATATTTTCTGGTATGTCAAGAGGAGTACAGGCTGGATCACGATACACTCTGTCGGCTATCATCCCGATTGTCTCGTCCACAGGTACGTTGGTGAACAGCGATTCTACGTCCAACGAGGCTCTTATTCCTGTGGCCCGTGTGCCCCGCAGTAAGTCAACAAATTCCTTTGGCGACTTCAGGCTGAAGGCGCAAGGGACATAAGGATTCAGCAGACCGTTGAGTCACTTCGCTAGTCTGTACGTGGGTGTGGGTATCTGGCTAATGATTGGCCGAAGTGGGTTTCCAGGCTTGTGTGTCTTGACATTTCCATATGCATATCCAGGTTTATATTCCCCTTTGAAAATGTAATAAGTTTTACGAAACGCGCTCAAGTGTCGCGTCAGACTAGAAATAAAAATGAATTTTGGAGAATTGATTTTTGAATTACCACCAACAGTGAAAAGAAATGTACGAAAGATTGAGAAAATTCGTGTTAGAATTATTAATCTTACTTTTTCTGTCATATTTAATAATATATATATATATATATATATATATATATATATATATATATATATATATATATATATTGTTACGGTAATCTCCTGCTTAGGCAGCAGATCCTAACTGTTCCTTCTACCACCTATTCACCGACGTATCTGCATGCCCCAACATAAGGAATGGACATCACCGACAACAATAATACGTGGTCAGACACCTCAGTGTCTAGACAGACACAACGCCCTTCCACCCTCTAGTACCCGAGACACTTGGACACCTGCTGTCTGGGCAGAGGCTCAGACGCCACTCGCTGGTCGACCAGACTCTAACTGCTTGTTTAACTGCCGGCCAATGGTTACCTACAAGATTCGCTCGATCTCTGACGTCCTGGACTATATATAAGGCTCGCCACCGTCCAGTCATCAGAATTCACTTCGTGCTCTGCAGTAACTCTCGCCTCCCTAGGAGACAGTAGATGCATACAGCTTTTGTGTAAAGTCATTGCACCCCTTTTTGATTAACATAATTTCTTGTAAATATTTCTCTCTTTTATTTTGAGTAAAGCCAAGTGTCTAAAGGGGTTTTGTTTTTTATTAATTATTAATTATTATTTTGTGTGTTTTAAAGTCAATTTTGTTATAATAAATGTATGAAATTTTTATTCTCTTTAGTTTTCACCAGCAGTTCTCACAGAGGACTCAAGCAGTCATATTTACTTTATTTTACTTTTTTTTATTAATGTGCGTTAGGCTCAGGGTCGGCTGTGTATACCTCTGGGAGCTTACCTCATCTCTTGATGTACATCTGACCAAATGCAGCTTTGTGAGGAAAACTAATTACATTTCTTTTGTCCCTATAATCGTGAATAATTTTTTTTTTTTTTTGAGATAGATACATTAAGAGTTGTTACATTCTTGTACAGCCACTAGTACGCGTAGCGTTTCGGGCAGGTCCCTGGAATACGATCCCCTGCCGCGAAGAATCGTTTTTTCATCCAAGTACACATTTTACTGTTACGTTAAACAGAGGCTACAGTTAAGGAATTGCGCCCAGTAAATCCTCCCCGGCCAGGATACGAACCCATGACATAGCGCTCGCGGAACGCCAGGCGAGTGTCTTACCACTACACCACGGACACTGTGTATAGCTTATAAAGACAACTATCACAATTAAGTTCTAGAAATGCCCATGTCTTTTATTCTTAGTGACAAAATACCCCAAATTCTTGCCAAGAATTCCAAGACTGCCTATTACAGATAGTGTCTAAGCTGTCTATATAAGCTTCACTACCAGCAGTGCGTGTAGTGAAGCTGCTGGTTCAAACTACCAGCAGTTTGAACAGTCTCCGTGGTGTAGTGGTAAGACATTCGCCTGGCGTTCCGCGAGCGCTATGTCATGGGTTCGTATCCTGGCCGGGGAGGATTTACTGGGCGCAATTCCTTAACTGTAGCCTCTGTTTAACGCAACAGTAAAATGTGTACTTGGATGAAAAAACGATTCTTCGCGGCGGGGATCGTATTCCAGGGACCTGCCCGAAACGCTACGCGTACTAGTGGCTGTACAAGAATGTAACAACTCTTGTATATAAAAAAAAAAAAAAAAATAAAATAAAAAATAAAAGCACGTTACTGTACTTGCTTATCTCGTGACCTCATACAGTTAGATTAGGTTGTCTACCATAACCTTAGTTACAATACGGTAATTAGATCACTACCCTTGTAACCTTAACACTAACTTGAGGCAAGCTAAAACTCAAACTAGTTAAAAAATAGTAAAGATTTGATGTCACAGCTATTAACTTAATGAATTTGTTAACATAACACAAGTATATTAAAACACATGCAGTTTGGCATTATGCTTTTTAAGAATTTAAAAGTTACTATTATTTATATGATTTGAACATTGCATTTCAAGCCCTTGAAAAAGGTATTTCCATTTAGGCCTACAGTAAGAATTTACTCCATAGCCTATGCTCCTAAATTAATTTTAGAGCAAGGTTTTCTTTAACTACTCAGGGCTGTTAGAGAAAACGAAATGTTTCGAGTAATCCGTAGGGTAACTCTTTCATCACAAAATCTTAATAGGTTTGTAACTGGTCACTCTGTTAGATAATGTTCCAGTGGTCTGTCGGACATTTCTCCACAGTGTTGACATTTCCTCTCATCTTCCGGAACCTGTAAGCCTATTTCCCATGCACATGGATATCCAAGCCTGAAGAGATGTAAGCTACTTCTTTTGCTCTACTGCTCCCCTTTCATCAAACTAAGGAGTTCGTAGTTGGCCGGAGAAGATGGGCTGGGCGCCAATCCTTAACTGTAGCCTCTGTTCACCCAGCAGTGAATGGGTACCTGGTTGTTAAACGATTCCCGTGTTGTATTCCGAAGGGAAAATTAGGATTAAGGACCTGCCCGAAACGCTATGTGTGCTAGTGGCTGTACAAGAATGTAAGAACGTATGTATAAACAAATAAAAAAAATACTGCAGTTCACCTGAGTCTGATACTGCGCAATACATTTCTCAAGGTTAGTCACCATTAAATGAAACAAGAGTGAGAGAAAAATAGGGAGGAGAATGTGCAGGAAGAAACGAAGAAAGGAAGGAAGTGAGGAACATATTACATTATGCGCCACCTCTCTCTCTCCTCCGTCACCCTCCGTCCTCAGCCATTGTGTGTGCCTTGTTCTCGCCCGCCACCATCACCCAACACCCACCTGAACAACAAATAACGTTAATAACAATACAAAATTGCTTTTAACTACGGATAGGGTTCGGTCAACGATACAGTGTGCTATTTGCCTTGAGAATAGTGTATTTCTCTCTCTCTCTCTCTCTCTCTCTCTCTCTCTCTCTCTCTCTCTCTCTCTCTCTCTCTCTCTCTCTCTCTCTCTCTCTCTCTCTCTCTCTCTCTCTCTCTCTCTCTCTCTCTCTCTCTCTCTCGCTCTATCTCTCTCTCTCTCTCTCTCTCTCTCTCTCTCTCTCTCTCTCTCTCTCTCTCTCTCTCTCTCTCTCTCTCTCTCTCTCTCTCTCTCTCTCTCTCTTTCTCTCTCTCTCTCTCTCTCTCTCTCTCTCTCTCTCTCTCTCTCTCTCTCTCTCTCTCTCTCTCTCTCTCTCTCTCTCTCTCTTTCTCTCTCTCTCTCTCTCTCTCTCTCTCTCTCTATCTCGCTCTCTCTCTCTCTCTCTATCTCGCTCTCTCTCTCTCTCTCTCTCTCTCTCTCTCTCTCTCTCTCTCTTTCTCTCTCTCTCTCTCTCTCTCTCTCTCTCTCTCTCTCTCTCTCTCTCTCTCTCTCTCTCTCTCTCTCTCTCTCTCTCTCTCTCTCTCTCTCTCTCTCTATCTCGCTCTCTCTCTCTCTCTCTCTCTCTCTCTCTCTCTCTCTCTCTCTCTCTCTCTCTCTCTCTCTCTCTCTCTCTCTCTCTCTCTCTCTCTCTCTCTCTTTTGACGCCACTTCCATATTTTTTAAGTTGTTTCTATGAGATATTCACTAATACCCACAGGATGGGTATGGGGTTCACTACCAAACACAGGATGGGTATCGGGTCCACTACCACCCACAAGATGGGTATGAGGTCCACTACCACCCACAAGATGGGTATGGGGTCCACTACCAAACACAGGATGGGTATCGGGTCCACTACTCCCCACAGGATGGGTATGGGGTCCACTACCAAACACAGGATGGGTATCGGGTCCACTACCCCTCACAGGATGAGTATGGGGTCCATTACCACCCACAAGAGGGGTATTGGGTCCACTACCACCCACAGAATGGGTATGGGTTCAACTACCACCCACATGATGGGTATAGGGTCCACTACCAACCACAGGATGGGTATGGGGTCTAGTACCTCCCACACGATGAGTATGGGCTCCAGTACCACCGACAAGATGGGTATGGGGTCCACTACCATTCACAAGATGGGTTTGGGGTCCACTACCATCCACAAGATGGGTATAGGGTCCACTACCACCGACCAGAAGGGTATGGGTTCACTACCACATACATGATTGGTATGGGGTCCACTACCACCCACAAGATGGGAATGGGGTCCACTACCACCCACAGGATGGGTATGGGGTTCACAACCACCCACAGGATGGGTATGGGGTTCACAACCACCCACAGGATGGGTATGGGGTTCACAACCACCCACAGGATAAGTTTGGGGTTCACTACTACCCACAGGATGGGTATGGGATCCACTACCACCTACTGGATGGGTATGGTATTCACAACTACCCACAGGATGGGTATGGGATCCACTACTATCCACAGGATGGGTATGGGGTCCACTACCACCCACAAGATGGGAACTGGGTCCAATACCACCCATACGATGGGTATGGGGTCCACTACCACCCACAGGATGGGTATGGGGTCCACAACCACCCACAGTATAAGTATGGGGTCCACTACTACCTACATGATGGGTATGGGGTAAACTAAACGTACCACCCGTGTTAAACAGTTTATCTTTATCTACCCTGTCAATTCCTCTGAGAATTTTGTAGGTAGTGATCATGTCTCCCCTTACTCTTCTGTCTTCTAGTGTCGTGAGGTGCATTACTCGCAGCCTTTCTTCGTAACTCATGCCTCTTAGTTCTGGGACTAGCCTAGTGGCATATCTCTGAACTTTTTCAAGCTTCGTCTTGTGCTTGACAAGGCTTCATGCTAGGGCCGCATACTCCAGGATTGGTCTTACATATGTGGTATACAAGGTTCTGAATAATTCCTTACACAGGTTCCTGAAGGCAGTTCTGATGTTAGCCAGTCTCGCATACGCCGCAGATGTTATTCCTTTGATGTGGGCTTCAGGAGACAGGGTTGGTGTGATATCAACTCCTAGATCCTTCTCTCTGTCCGTTTCATAAAGGACTTCATTTCCCATTCTGTATCCTATGTCTGGCCTCCTGTCTCCACTGCCTTGTTTCATTACCTTACATTTACTCGGGTTGAACTTTAGTAGCCATTTGTTGGACCAATCATGCAGTCTGTCTAGGTCATCTTGTAATCTCATACTGTCTTCCTCAGTCCTAATCCTCCTCATAATTTTTGCATCATCAGCAAACAATGAGAGAAATGATTCTATACCATCTGGAAGATCATTTACATATATAAGAAACAGTATGGGTCCAAGGACTGACCCCTGCGGTACCCCACTGGTGACGTCTCGCTCATCTGATACCTCACCCGTCACAGTGACTCGCTGCCTTCTGTTACCTAGGTACTCCCTTATCCAATGGTGTACCTTACCTTTCCCTCCTGCCTGCACCTCCAGCTTTCGCACTAGTCTCTGGTGCGGCACTGTGTCAAAGGCTTTCTAGCAATCCAAAAATATGCCCTCTCTTTCTTGCCTGATTCTTGTTACCTGATCGTGAAATTCAGTTAATCCTGTGACGTATGACTTGCCATTCCTGAAACCATGTTGGTGTTGTGACACAAAGTTCCTTCCCTCCAGATGTTTGAATAACTTTTTTCGCACAATTTTCTCCATTAGCTTGCATGGTATACAAGTTAGGGACACTGGCCTGTAGTTCAATGCCTCCTGTCTATCCCCCGTCTTGTATATCGGGACCACGTTTGCCTCCTTACAAATTTCTGGCAGTTCACCTGTTACCAGTGATTTGTTATACACCATTGAGAGTGGCAGGCACAGTGCTTCTGCTCCTTCCATTAGTGTCCATGGTGATATTCCATCTGGGCCTATAGCCTTTGTCACATACAGCTCTAGCAAAAGCTTCCTTACATCTCCACTGGTGATCTCAAATTCCTCTAGAGGTGCCTGGTTAATTAAACCCACCCTCCAACATCTGGGCATAGTAACCAACAGCCTCCACCTGCTGCTTGTAGATGCCTCATCTAACCTCATTTATGTCACACATTAACCTACAGTTCCTGTGATATTTAAACTCCTCATCACAGTGGCGTCTCACCAATATAAACTGTACTGGATTTTGTCCCGAAATAGCAGTATGCTGACTGGATGTGTATGTATGTATGTATGTATGTATGTATGTATGTATGTATGTATGTATGTATGTATGTATGTATGTATGTATGTATGTATGTATGTATGTATGTATGTAAGTATGCATGTATGTATTTATTTATTTATTTATATACAAGAAGGTACATTGGGTTTGTGAGAATTCATAGCATAGTACAGTATTTACATTGTAAAGCCACTAGTACGGGCAGCGTTTCGGGCAGGTCCTTAATCTAACAGATAATTTTAAGTAGGTAAATTCTATCAGATTTAATAAAATGATAACAAATACATTGCAAGAACAAAAAAGAGATGAGAGAAATTTGCAAGTATATTACAGCACATTGGTATATTAAAGCTCTGATTGATTACATTGATAGCTTGATTGGTAATTTAATCAAGATTAATAGACACCATACAGCAGATTGACAGCACATATAAGAAGACAGCAATGATCGCAATGGTAAAGATGTTCAGATTGGGTACATAAAGAGTGGGAGATTGGGTAGCAATAGATACAGTGCAATTTTAAAGCAAAAGATAAAAAACTATGAAGATGAAATTTGGTACTTTTCAGTATTGTTTTTGAATGACGCAATAGTTGGACAGCTTTTCAATTCAATAGGGAGTGAGTTCCATAGACTAGGTCCCTTTATTTGCATAGAGCGTTTACACAGATTAAGTTTGACTCTGGGGATATCAAAGAGATATTTATTTCTGGTGTGGTGATAATGGGTCCTATTACATCTGTCCAGGGAGAGTTTCAGAACAGGATTTGCATTTAAGAACAGGGTTTTGTAAATGTAGTTGACACAAGAGAATTTGTGGAGTGAGATTATGTTCAGTATGTTTAGAAAGTTAAACAAGGGGGCTGAGTGTTGCCTGAAAGCAGAATTTGTTATTATTCTGAAAGCAGATTTTTGCTGGGTGATGATGGACTTCAGGTGGTTTGCAGTGGTTGAACCCCATGCACAGATACCATAATTAAGATAGGGATAGATTAGTGCATAACATAGAGAGATGAGAGCAGAGTTAGGTACATAATATCTGATTTTGGAGAGTATACCAACTGTTTTAGAGACTTTCTTAGTTATGTGTTGTATGTGGGTACTGAAGTAGAGTCTCTTGTCTAGGAACAGGCCGAGAAACTTTCCATAATTTTTATTGCTAATGTTTACATTGTCTATCTGAAGCTGAATTGCATTTGTAGATTAGCTTCCAAATAAGATGTAGTAAGTCTTTTCTATGTTAAGTGTTAGTTGGTTGGTTGACATCCATAAGTGGACTTTTTTTAGTTCATTATTAACAACATTATTTAGTGTATGTGGGTTGGGGTTAGAATAGATGAGGGTAGTATCATCAGCAAACAAAATAGGTTTCAGAATGTTAGAGACATTAGGCAGATCATTGATGTATATAAGAAATAGGAGAGGTCCCAAGATGCTGCCCTGTGGCACTCCAACGGTTATTGGCAGAGTGGGAGAGGTTATATTATTGATGGCTTCACATTGGTGTCTATCACTAAGATTGGATTGGATATAGTCCAGTGCATGGCCTCGGATTCCATAATGATGGAGTTTACGTAAGAGGTAATTGTGATTAACAGTATCAAAGGCCTTTCTCAGGTCAATGAAGATTTCAATCGGAAACTTATTTTTGTCAAGGGCTGAGTAAATTATATCAAGGAGACTAATAATTGCATCGTTGGTACTCTTTTGGGAGCGGAAGCCAAACTGACAGGGGCTAAAAATGTCGAATTTTACGAGGTAGAAGTAAAGCTGTTTGTAGATAATTTTTTCAAATATTTTTGATTGTATGGGTAGGTTTGATATTGGTCTATAATTGTTTATGTCTGCCGGATTACCTCCTTTATGAACTGGCGTTACTCTTGCTTTTTTAAGGATATCAGGAAAGGTATGACACTCAAGGGATTTGTTGAACAGCAAAGCTATAGGTGGGGCAAGGGCGTGGGAGGCGCTCTTGTATACAATGGATGGGATTTAACTGATGTTCCCAGCTTTGTTTTTTAGTGAGTGTATGATGGACACAACATCTGTCGGGCTGACTGGTGAGAGGAGAAGAGAGTTTGGATAGCTGCCTGAGAGATATGTGTTGATATGTGTCTGAGTCTGTGTGATTTTACTGGCAAGGTTAGCACCAACCGATGAAAAGAAGCTATTAAATTCATATGCCATTTCTAAATCAGATGACGGTGTAAGGCCATCCTTAGAGAGTTTTATCTGGTTGTGGGAGTGTTGTTTAGTTCCCAGGATGTTAGAGAAGGTATTCCATGTGCTTTTCATGTTGCCTTTTGCTTCTTTGAATCTAGTCTCATAATATGAAAGTTTAGCTTTTCTTATGATACTGGTAAGAACTGATGAGTACCTTTTAACTACTTCCTTTGTAACTAGGCCAATCCTAAATTTCTTTTAATATTCATGTTTTTTGTTGATTGATTTGATTATGCAACTTGTGAGCCACGGGTTATTTTTTCTTTTATCAGTTACTAGAAATTCTGGAGGGCACAGAAGCCCTCCAGAATTTCTTTATTGAAGATCAGCATTGTTCCAAATGGATAACAAAAACTGGAACTCAACTCAGAATGTATGGGGTTCATGATTTGTACCAAGAGAAACAACAACGGCACTTTCCTGCACCGTGGGAGGTTACACCCTTTCCAGTTTTAATCCCTCCCTTTCCACCCAAGAAGCAAATTAGAGATCAGCCCAAGCTTCGTCTTGAGGCAAAGCTCAACGCCTTAAGCCATATTGATGCTCTGTCCACAGAGCATTCTCTCTCTCAAATCATATACACTGATGGTTCCCTACACCGCACCACGGGTGCAGTTGGAAGTGCAGTTGTTCTGACAATGGGCGATGGCTTGTACTTTGAGTGGGGAGTCCGTATAAACAATTGGGCCTCTACCCTTCAGACCGAACTATTTGCCTTGATCCTTGCACTGAAATGTGTACAAGTCTCCAAACTTGATACATTAATTGTAAGTGACTCCTTATCATCCTTAAATGTTCTCAACTCTTTAAGACATAACTGTAACATGCTCGTGTCCGAAGCTAGACACAAATACAACAAAATTATTAAGGATGGTAACAGAGTCCATTTCATGTGGTCTCCATCTCATGTTGGCCTCCGAATGCATGATAGAGCTGATAAGTTAGCCAAAGAATCTGCCTTTAAAGGAGCCGTTGAGTGTAACCTTGGATTGTCAATGAGCAATCTGAGAGCAGCAGTACACCGAGAACTTCAACAAGATCTTGTAGATCTGAGGCAAAGTGAAATTGACACCAGTAATTCCATCTATCATCATACTATCATACAAGAGGAGCCACACATCTATGGATCATCCAATAAAATCAGCAGACTTCTAGATGTTACTATTGCTCGGCTTAGACTCGGTTACAAGTATCTCTGGGAATTCTCATTATCTGCTGATGTAGACCTGACCAAATGTAAACTGTGTCAACAAAATTATTCGCACACCCTCCGTCACTATGTGATGGTGTTATGAACCCGGATCCGACGTCCGAGCACGGAGCAGTAACGACCGCGCCATCTGTGGGTCAGCTCCCAAACCCCCCGCCAAACGACGAAGACACCTGGTGCGGACGGCGAATACCGGCCACAAGGGCCTGTTTCCAGTCCTGTGCAGCTCACAACACAGCCGCTGCTGACGTCTGGTGAGGTGGTGCTCAGACACCAGCGCCATCTATGGAGTGGATCGGTGGGCGTTTGTGTCTGAGCCTGTAAGTGAGGTGTTTTAGGGTCCCTGTTATTGATGACGTGTCTGCTTACAGAGTCGACCTGGGACTGCTGTGATGGGAGTTGAGTCAGTCTACCCGAGGCAGCCGTCTCCAAACCTTGAGCTTTGCTGCAGCGGTTGCGAAGTCGTCCCCCCGGAAGAACACTGTGGTGTGTTAGCCTGCCAGTGGAGTGGCAGTAAAAGGTTTACCCGGGACCGACTGTTGGAGACGATCGTCCACTGGGGTATTGAGGACGGGAGAGTGATTTGTGGTGTCACACGAGGCTCCTGTCCAGGGCGTTCCCCTTATATCGTTCGTGGAGTGGCCTGACCAGCCTTGCTGTTCCGGAACCTGCCAGCAGACCAGCTGGACGTGTGGTTGACGGCCTCCACGGCAGTGCCCCCAGTGGACCTGTGTTTTGGCTGACCTGTGGCCAGGGTAGGCTCAACTTCGCAGAGATTTCGTTGTGGGGCCACGAAGAGGCACCGATGACTCAGCACCGAGAGCGAGGATCCATAGTCTTCAGCAGAAGACTACAGTGTATTTCCCCTGTAAATAAGTGTTTATACCCCTCCCCTTGTGCACTCTTATTTATATATTTGGTGATGGTAATTATAATATTAAGTTCTTAACTTTCTTTCCCTTCTCCCTTTAAGTTAATTGCGTCACGGATCTCATCCCTTGATAGCCACTACTGGCTTGGGAACGGATATATATCTTCCTCTAACAACATCAGAGTAAGAACCCCGTTGCGTCCCGAGAGGGCCGTAACAGATGGAGTGCGAAAAGATACGTGAATTTAGAGACAGTTCTATAACCAATGTTCCAGCGATGTGTCAATATTTCATTCAAAATGATCTGCTACCAGAAATTTTAGCCAAATATCCCCAGTTTGCTAACTGTAGGTAGTAACTAAGTGATTGTAACCTATCCACCGCTGCCCATTGGATGGGGGGCGGCGTGCAGGACAAACATAAATTTTGACACTAGCTCTCCACATATGTCAGTTGCTTAATTTAGAACCTGTACTTGAGGTCGATCTTGAAACCATTGTTGATGTGACGACTTATATTGAATTTTGTAACTAGCTCATCAAGATTGTAACTTGCTTAGCTAAATGAATTGTGGGGTTCAGTCCCTGAGCCCATTATGTGCCTTTATAACTCATCCTAATATGGATTAGGATGAGTTAGCCTAAGCATTTTTATACCAATTTGACAGTTAATTTTAGTAACACGATACACAACGCTCAGAATATTAAGTTCCTTTCTCATATTAAGTATCTTTGTGGTACGAGGGCATCCAAGGATTATCCTCAAGGCTTCGTTCTGCAATTTTTTAAGCCCTCCAAGTTTTCTTTCAGGCATCAAAACAAGCAGAGGTGCAGCATAATCCACTAAAGATCTGATGTATGCAAGGTACATCATTTTGACAATTCTGACATTGGCACCATAGCCTGAGTGATAACCTGCAACAGCCTTGAGAGCTCGGAGCCTCTCTTTATACTGACGACAGAGTCTGAATACAACAGGACCATACAGTGGCACCTCAAGGCCAAGGTATTTGAATCTGTTTACATAGTCAAGCTGGGAGCCATCAGACAGTTGCATCTTGCGAACAGCTCCTCCCTGCCTGGGTGGGCGCCGATTTAGTATCTTTGTTTTCTCTTCTGAGATAATTAAACCTAGGTCCTGACATGAGTCTAATACAGAGTTAAGAGTGTTCTGCGTGTTAACATACCCAGTGGTGTGTATCATTATATCATCAGCATACCCAGTAGTGTGTATCATTATATCATCAGCATAGCTAATGATGTGGACGTTGGGTTTGCTCGGTAAAGAGTTTAACAGAGTGTTTATTAAGATATTAAATAAGGTAGGACTGAGGACACCTCCCTGCGGAGTACCTAGTTCAAAGTCTCTTGTTACACTCCTATGCCCCTGGAAAAATACAGATGACTTCCTGTTGGATAAGTAACCCCTGATCCAACAAAGAAGCCGACCACCAATATTCATTCTTGCAAGCTCACTCAATATTACATGTCTATTTGCCTTTTTTACCTGAATAAACATTTTGATTTTGATTTGATTTTAGTGTACCCCATAGACATTCCAATGTGACATCGTTTTCTGTTGACGTTCCTACAATCCATTCTCTTTATTCTTTCAAAGATTTTCAAAGCATACACTATTGTATATAATGTTGATTTGGGAAGCACCGTTATTATATGTAATAACTGTTTATTTATTTATTTATTCATATATATATAAGAGAAGGTACATTGGGATTGTGAGGATACATAGCATAGTGATTACATTCATGTAACGCCACTAGCGCGCGCAGCGTTTCGGGCAGGTCCTTAATCTGACAGAAAATTTTCAGTAGGTAAATAGCAAAATTTATAAAATGATAACAAGTACACTGCAAGAAAAAAATGAGATGAGAGAGATTTGAATGTATATTAAAGCACAGAGGTAGCTCAGATGGATTGCATTGACAGCTTGAATGGTAATTTAACAAAGATTAACCTACTAACCTACAAAGATTAACCTGTACCTACAATTTCCTCTCATCTTTTTTTTTCATGCCATGTAACTGTTATCATTTTTTTTTATAAATTTTGCAAGTATTTACCTCCTTAAAATTTTCTTAGTTTAAGGACCTGCCCGAAACGCTGCGCGTACTAGTGGCTTTACAAGATTGTAATTTTCATATTATGTATCCTCACATTCCCAATGTACCTTCTAGTAACTCTTGTTACTAGAGTTGGATGTGACAAAGGCTTTAGGCCCAGATGGAATCTCCTCTTGGATACTAAAGGAAGGAGCAGAAGCACTGTGCTTACCACTCGCCATAGTGTATAACAAATCACTGACAACAGGGGAACTGCCAGAAATTTGGAAATCGGCTAATGTAGTCCCGATATATAAGAAAGGGGATAGACAGGAGGAACTGAACTACAGGCCAGTGTCCCAAACCTGCATACCATGCAAGATGATGGAGAAGATTGTGGGAAGAAAGCTATAGTGGAACATCTGGAGCGAAGAAACTTTGTAACACAGCATCAACATGGGTACAGGGATGGCAGGTCCTGCCTCACGGGATTAATTGGATTCTACAACCAGGCAACAAAAATCAGGCAAGCAAGAGAGGGATGGGCAAACTGCATATATTTGGATTGCCAGAAAGCCTTTGATACAGTACTACACAAGAGGCTAGTGAAAAAGCTGGAGATGCAGGCTGGAGTGAAAGGGAAGGTACTTCATTGGATACAGGAGTACCTAAGTAACAGAAGACAACGCGTCACTGTGAGGGGTGAGGTCTCAGATTGGCGAGACGTCACAAGTGGAGTCCCGCAGGGGTCAGTCCTTGGACCTCTACTGTTTCTGATATATGTAAATGATCTCCCGGAGGGTATAGACTCGTTTCTCTCAATGTTTGCTAATGACGCAAAAATTATGAGGAGGATTGAAACAGAGGAAGATAGTTGGAGGCTACAAGATGATCTGGACAGATTGAATGAATAGTCCAACAAATAGCTGCTCAAGTTCAACCCAAGTAAATGCAAAGTAATGAAACTAGGCAGCGGAAACAGAAGGCTAGACACAGGATACAGAATGGGAGATGAAGTACTTCATGAAACGGACAGAGAGAAAGATCTAGGGGTTGATACCACACCAAACCTGTCTCCTGAAGCCCACATAAAAAGAATTACGTCTGCGGCATATGCGAGACTGGCTAACATCAGAACAGCATTCAGGAACCTGTGTAAGGAATCATTCAGAATCTTGTATATCACAAATGTAAGACCAATCCTGGAGTATATGCCCCAGCTTGGAGCCCGTACCTTGTCAAACACAAGACGAAGCTGGAAAAAGTTCAGAGGTATGCCACTAGACTAGTCCCGGAGCTAAGAGGCATGAGTTACGAGGAAAGGCTGCGAGAGATGTACCTTAAGACACTGGAAGACAGAAGAGTAAGGGGAGACATGATCACTACCTACAAAATCCTCAGAGGTATTGACAGGGAAGACAAGGATAAACTATTCAACACTGGTGGTATGCGAACAAGGGGACACAGGTGGAAACTGAGTACCCAAATGAGCCAAACCTAAATCACTGAGAGATCAATTGAAAATCAAGGAATCCCCATGGCGGGGAAGAAACTTGGGGAGCAAAGTTAGTAGATGTTATAGACAGGAATTTCCTAACACAACATGTGAAGGAAACATAAGGGAAAGAGGAGGGGACACCGAGCCTATTAGACCTGATTAACACCCAGAATGTAGAAGACATTGAGAATTTGGAACATGAAATACCACTAGGAGCCAGTTTTTTTTCCAGGGATATTCCTGCGTGGGGCCTAAGCCTCTGGCTGGCCCACTAAGTGTTGGTTAGGAGCCAGTGACCATTGTGCCCTAGTCTTTGACTACATGATGGAACTTAAAATTGTGACTAAGGGACAAGAGTTTGGGAAAAGAGAGTTGACTACAGGAAAGGGGTCTGCAGAAGGATAAGGGACTTTCTGGTAGAAGTGCAGTGGGAGGAAGAAATTAGAGGAACACCGTGCAAGATATGATGAACCAAGTCATTTGAAAATGCAGAGGCCGAAGAGAGACTTACACCAACAGTAAAGAAAAAAGTAGGATGGAATATAACAACCCATGGTTTAATAGACAGTGTCAGGAAGCAAAAATGAGAAGCAGGAGGGAGTGGAGGAAGTACAGAAGACAAAGGATAGAGGACAACAGGATTAGATGCAACAGAGCTAGGAACGATTACATTAACATACGAAGAGTATCGGAAAGAAATTATGAGAATGATATTGCGATCAAAGCAAAAAATGCAACCTAAATTACTACACAGCCATATAAGAGAGAAAATGCCGGTGAACGACCAAGTGACATGACTAAGGAAAACAGAGGGGGCATATACAGAAAGTGACAAGGAAATCTGCGAAGCACTGAATGCCAGTTTCCATGAAGTGTTCACAACCGAGCCTGAGCAGCTACCATTGTTTGAAGAGATGACCCTAGATGAAAGACTATCAGATATAGAGGTGACAACAGAGGAGGTAATGAAACAGTTGACAACTTTGGATGCAACTAAAGAAGAACAAAACTGAAGGAACAGGTAATGAAACTGAGGATAGGGGCAAACATATTCACTACAAACGACAAGGAAGTATGCGAGAAACTAAATGAGAAATTCCAGGAGGTCTTCACATTAGAGCAAGGAGACGTTTTCCAAAGATAAGAGAAACAATAGTCAACCAGGCATCACTAGAGGAGTTACGGGATTACCAGTGGGGATGTAAGGAAGCTTTTGCTAGACTTGGATGTGACAAAGGCTATAGGCCAGGATGGAATATCACCATGGATACTAAAGGAAGGAGCAGAAGCACTGTGCCTGCCACTCTTCATGGTGTATAACAAATCACTTGCAACAGGTGAACTGATAAAAATTTGGAAGATGGCAAATGTAGTCCCAATATACAAAAGAAGGGGGATAGACAGGAAGTGCTGAACTACAGGCCCATGCCCCTAACTTGCATACCATGCAAGTTGACGGAGAAGATTGTGTGAAGAAAGCTAGTGGAACATCTGGAGCCAAGGAACTTTGTGACACAACATCAACATGGGTTCAGGGGATGGCAAGTCATGCCTCACAGGATTAATTGAATTCTACGATCAGGCGACAAAAATCAGGCAAGAAAGAGAGGGGTGGGCAGACTGCACATTTTTTTTTATTACCAGAAAGAATTTGACACAGAACCACACAAGAGACTAGTGCAAGAGCTGAAGATGCAGGCTGGAGTGAAAGGGAATGTATTCCATTGGATAAGGGAGTACCTATTGTGACGGTGTCCCACCCCCTATATTTCTTCCTTCCCAGCTTAAAAGAGTCATATCTTCGTAACCTGAGTATTTTCTGATGTTCAGGGAACATTTTCATGTGTGGGAAAGCGTGGAGCGTGATTAAGCTGGCTGTAAAATGGCCAGTTAAGTTTGATAATGCAAGGGGCTTATGCCCTTTTGGGGCACAAGACGGTGCCGAGCCATCCTGTTTCCTGCCAACACGTTGTGACACCTCCCGGCACCTGATTAGCCAGGTGAGGTCACGTGCCGGAAGTGACCAATGACAAGAGCCCTAGGGCGGTGTGACGTCAAGAGGCGGAGGGCTCTCAGGGCGGCTGGCGCCTGGGCAGGAGAGAGTACGTCACGAGCCGCCCTAAAGTGTGGACACGCTCGAGTGAGCTCCGGATCTAGAGGCTAGAGAGTCCTTACCAGTAGATCTAAGCTTCGCTTCGATACTGCAGACAGTCTGGAAGGCCATCCAACTTCCGTGGAGTGCCCAGAAGCGAGGACGGGCCGGATTAGAGAGCCAAGAGCTCTATCAAGAATCTGCAGCAGGGACAAACATTGGGGCTGGAGACGTCTGGGACGCCCAGCGGACCGCGTTACACATATCAAGCGAGAAGCTACGGCCGAGCCGAATCTACTGGCAGTGAGGCGAAGGGAACTGTGCTGGACTGCAAGGGTCGGCAGTGCCAGTGAGAGTGGAGGACGACGACGGAGGTACCTGTCTCCAGTACCCCGGAGAAGAGGAGGAGGAAGGCAGTACGGGAGTTAGTCGGCGAGGACGCATTACCACGAGGACGACGGAGGAACCTGTGTGTGTGTGGGAACTGATCGTCGGGAGACCAGAGGCCAGGACCAGGAACCTCAAAATCCCTCAACAGAGGACGAGTCGGCTTCGTGGTTGGAGTGAAGTAAGGTAGATAATTGTCCCTCCCTTTACCCCTTTGATCTAGGCGAGCTAGGGTATTTTATATATTGTGAACATTTCTACTTATCATTATATTGTCTAAGTGACAGTGTTAGGCTAAGAGCCAAGAACTCATGTAGGCTTGATGGTGGTGGAACATAAATGTGTTGATGTGGTGATGTTAGTGATCCTGGAGGTAGTAGCTGGTTTGCAAGGAGCCAGCAACGAACCTTGAAACGCCCAGCTGATCGTGTTGCCATGGAAGAGGGGAAGGTCGAGTGGAGAATGGTGGGGAAGACGAGGGGACAGGGAAGCTTGCTGTGGCTCAGCAACGCGTGGCCGGGTACTGCTAGT
The DNA here is from genome assembly GCF_040958095.1 of Procambarus clarkii. Lineage (NCBI taxonomy): Eukaryota > Metazoa > Arthropoda > Malacostraca > Decapoda > Cambaridae > Procambarus > Procambarus clarkii. Next base: position 20,030,279 of record NC_091190.1, on the reverse strand, counting down.
TTCTATATAAATTCATATAATTAAATAAATATAAATCTCACAGGTCAATTCCCCCACACTGCAGGTGCTGGCGCTCTGCTGCTGCTCAAGGTAAACATCCAGTCTATACCTCAATCATCACAGCCCTAGAGTACTACATACATGTACTGTTTCTTTCAGTACCCTCGTACTGTACCCTTCGCACTCTTCTCAGTCCCATCTTACCTCCCCAGTACTACTCTCGTGTCCAAAACCTAACATGGGTGTAGCAGTGTTGATATCCTGAAGGTAGGTGATGGGGTGGTGGTTGGTCACTTGTCAGGTCCGGCTGACGAAGACCAGCTCACCGTCTACACCCGGCACAACTGTCTCAAAAACACTACAATACTGTCGGAAAAATATGGTGAGAAAATATGTTAGTTGTTAAATTGGATTGAACCTGCATCCCGGGATCACCAGGCAATGTGCACTACCAACTGGACCATGATGTGCTCAATCAATTGTGTCTTTGGCTGCAGAATCCAGGGATGCGGGTTCGAGCCCATGGTATATACAGCCTAGTGTCACGGTCCAGTGGGTGGTACATGTGATTGCGAAGTGCAGGCACACACGTTCAATCCCATCGTACGGCCTCAGCACTTTCTTACAGATATATCAGTGTCCTGTGATGATATTGTAAAAATTAAATCATTATATTGAAAACCAAATCTAGTGTAAAACAATAAATTCTTCTCTCCCTTTACTAGTGGAAATTAAATTTTACTGAGAATTTGAGGGCTCTCCAGCAGTAAAAATTAGACTCATAAGACGAAATTATCCTGACCTCCTGGGTCATAATCCCTTAGCTGCAGGGAGGGACCATGGCTGGCTCACCCAACTGAATTACGGTTCTATGCCAGCCGGCTGTGTGGGTTTATGGGACCGGCAGTGTGGCTATATATGGCCGGCTGTGTTAGTTTATGGGGCCGGCTGTGTGGCTTTATGTGGCCGGCAGTGTGGCTATATATGGCCGGCTGTGTTAGTTTATGGGGCCGGCTGTGTGGCTTTATGTGGCCGGCAGTGTGGCTATATATGGCCGGCTGTGTGAGTTTATTGGGCCGGCTGTGTGGCTTTATGTGGCCGGCTGTGTGGGTTTAATGGGCTGGCTGTGTGGCTTTATGTGGCCGGCAGTGTGACTTTATGTGGCCGGCTGTGTGACTTTATGTAGCCGGCTGTGCGGCTTTATGTGGCCGGCTGTGCGGCTTTATGTGGCCGGCTGTGTGGCTTTATGTGACCGGCTGTGTGACTTTATGTGGCCGGCTGTGTGGCTTTATGTGGCCGGCTGTGTGACTTTATGTGGCTGGCTGTGTGGCTTTATGTGGCCGGCTGTGTGACTTTGTGTGGCTGTATGTGGCCGGCGGTGTGGCTTTATGTGGCCGGCTGAGTGGCTTTATGTGGCCGGCTGTGTGGCTTTATGTGGGCGGCTGTGGCCGGCTGTGTGACTTTGTGTGGCTTTATGTGGCCTACTGTGTGGCTTTATGTGACCGGCTGTGTGGCTTTATGTGGCCGGCTGTGTGGCTTTATGTGACCGGCTGTGTGACTTTATGTGGCCGGCTGTGTGGCTTTATGTGACCGGCTGTGTGACTTTATGTGGCCGGCTGTGTGACTTTAAGTGGCCGGCTGTGTGGCTTTATGTGACCGGCTGTGTGACTTTATGTGGCCGGCTGTGTGGCTTTATGTGGCCGGCTGTGTGACTTTATGTGGCCGGCTGTGTGGCTTTATGTGACCGGCTGTGTGACTTTATGTGGCCGGCTGTGTGGCTTTATGTGGCCGGCTGTGTGACTTTATGTGGCCGGCTGTGTGGCTTTATGTGGCCGGCTGTGTGACTTTATGTGGCCGGCTGTGTGACTTTATGTGGCCGGCTGTGTGGCTTTATGTGGCCGGCTGTGTGACTTTATGTGGCCGGCTGTGTGACTTTATGTGGCCGGCTGTGTGGCTCTATGTGGCCGGCTGTGTGACTTTATGTGGCCGGCTGTGTGGCTTTATGTGGCCGGCTGTGTGGCTTTATGTGGCCGGCTGTGTGACTTTATGTGGCCGGCTGTGTGACTTTATGTGGCCGGCTGTGTGACTTTATGTGGCCGGCTGTGTGACTTTATGTGGCCGGCTGTGTGACTTTATGTGGCCGGCTGTGTGACTTTATGTGGCCGGCTGTGTGGCTTTATGTGGCCGGCTGTGTGACTTTATGTGGCCGGCTGTCGGAAAATCCGACACCATTTAATAATATCATACAGACAGATAATTGCTGTGTTGTATAAACAAGTAAGTAAGTAAGTAATTATCAAAAGAAGGCACCAAACCGGGAAGGCTATGTAGCACCATCAAATACGCAAAATAATCAGAGGGCGCTAAATATCACCAAGGATGCCAATACGAGAACAAAAACGCATAAGGCGAACGATATCAAAAGTATCCGAGTCACCAAGAATTCTATCGAGGGACAGGTGACCGCGAGGGGCGGTCGGAAAGCAAGACACACGCTCGTCCTGGAAGTCAGGACATTCAAGAAGGACATGCACGACCGTAAGAGGGACAATGCAACTAGGACAATAAGGAGCAGGGCGGCGCTCCATCAAGTGACCATGGGTTAAGCGAGTATGGCCAATACGCAACCTCGCCAGAGCTGTTTCCCACCGCCGGTTACGGTGGAAGGAGGACGGCCACGAGGAAACACAACATTTAAGAGTACGTAGCTTGTTACCAGTAACAGACAACCAAGAAGCCTGCCAACGGGTAAGGACTGAGGAATGGATAACCGGGTAAAAGTCGGAATACGGAATGCCTTTACGAGAGATGGGACAAGAGCGGACAGCTTCCTTAGCGGCAGCATCCGCACGCTCATTTAAAGACACGCCAATATGGCTGGGAACCCAACAAAACTCAACCGACTTAAATTTACTGTGAACGAGAAACAGCCAATGCTGGATCTCGACAACTACTGGATGAACTGGATTAAAGCACCCGAGAGCCATGAGGGCACTACGAGAGTCAACAACAACCACAAAGGAAGACTGACAACGAGAAAGCAGGAGACGAAGAGCATAGAGAATAGCATAAAGTTCCGCTGTAAAGATGCTAGTCTCCGGGGGCAAGCGACACATATAAGTGCGATCAGGAAAAACAACAGAGTAGCCAACACTGTCCGCTGACTTAGACCCATCGGTGAAGACAGAAACTGAGCGGGAGTGAGAAGAAAAGTGCTCGAGGAAAAGGCGTTTTAGAACCGTAGGAGGGGTAAAAGCTTTAGTGATACGAGTCAAGGATGTACAAAACCGCGGAAGAGGGACCCTCCACGGGGGCAAAGAAGGAACAACACGAGGAGAAACATCAGAAATACGAACGGAAAGAGAATCCTGTAGGCGAGATAACCGGACAGAAAGAGGGAGGTGGTGAAGAGGAACAGGAACCGCAGGAGGGGTAAAAGTCAAAGCACGACAGAGGCGAGAGGAAGGATGTTGCAAGGACCGTGCAAGATAGCGAAGACAGTAGCGATCATGGCGGTCCTGGAGAGACAGGAAGCCAGTGTCAACATACAAGCTAAGGACGGGAGTCGAACGAAAGGCACCAGAACTGAGGCGCAACCCAGTATGGTGCAAAGCATCAAGACGGCGAAGAGTAGAAGGAGAAGCAGACGAGTAAGCAGGGCAACCATAATCGAGCTTAGACAGGACGAGAGAGGAATGTAAAGCAAGGAGAATGCGCCTATCTGCCCCCCAAGAAGTATGGGACAAGACCCGAAGGAGGGTAAGGGCCTTAGAGCACTCAACACGGAGGTAAGAGATATGGGGAGACCAAGACAAACGAGTGTCAAGGAATAACCCCAAAAGCTTCGCGGAATCTTTGTATTCAAGGGGATGACCATAAAGTGACAAAGAGGGACGAAGAACAACCCGTTTCCGCGTAAAAGTCATGGCACAAGTCTTAGAAGTAGAGAACTTGAAGCCATGACCTGTGGCCCAAGACGACACGGCATCAATTGCAAGTTGAAGCCGGCGTTGAAGGAGAGGTGAATCATCACCCAGACAACAAAGGGTAAGATCATCGACATAGAGAGCGGAGAAGATATCAGAAGGAAGAGAGGAAAGAAGACCATTGAGGGCAACCAGAAAAAGAGTAGTGCTCAGAACACTACCCTGGGGCACACCTTCGTATTGCTGAAAAGAGGGAGACAGAGCGGTACCAAGGCGCACCCGAAAGGAACGACGAGAGAGGAAGCTGCGGAGAAAGAGAGGGAGATGACCACGAAGGCCAAAAGAATGAAGTTGAGATAGGATATGATAACGCCAAGTGGTGTCGTAAGCCTTTTCTAGGTCAAAAAGGACGGCAACAACGGAGGTCTTCGCAGCAAAAGCAGTACGAATATAGACCTCCAAGTTCACCAGGACATCTGTCGTGCTGCGGCACTTGCGGAAACCAAATTGAGAAGGGGAGAGGAGGTGATGGTGTTCCAGGAACCACATCAGACGAACGTTAACCATACGTTCAAAGAGTTTGCAGACACAACTTGTGAGAGCAATAGGGCGAAAGTCCTTAGGGGAAGTACCCAGAGACCCCGGTTTGCGAACAGGGAGGACAACGGCATCGAGCCAGTCCTCAGGGACTGACGACGACTCCCAGATCCGATTATACAGGCTCAGTAAATACTGAGACGTGCTCGGAGGGAGATGGCGAAGCATCTCATAATGAATACCATCGGAGCCCGCCGCCGTAGAACCGCAGAGGGCCAGGGCAGAACGAAGTTCAGAGAGAGAGAAGGGATCATTATAGGGAAGCTGAAGATGAGTGCAGAAATCTAAAGGACGAGACTCAAGGACAGGTTTACGAAGAAGGAAAGATTGGGGAAGATGAAGACCAGAGCTAACAGAAGAAAAGTGGGAACCCAGTTCGGAAGCGACCTGCAACGGGTCCGCCACAAGAGTATCATGGAGGTGAAGGACCGGTGAAACATCGGGAACGAACTTACCCGCTATCTTGCGGATACGCTTCCAGATCTGGGCCAGAGGGGTTTCGGACGTAATTGTCGAGACATAAGATGCCCAACATTCACGTTTAGCCGTACGGATGGCCCTACGGGCCACCGCACTCGCTTTCCGAAAGAAAAGAAAAGAATCGGTCGTCTGCCTACGGCGGTGTTTCTTCCAGGCTGCACGCTTACAGCGGACAGCCCGAGCACAGTCCGCATTCCACCAGGGAACGCACTTCCGTGGACCCCGAGAGGAAGAGCGAGGAATAGAGCGGAGGGCAGCGTCGAAGACAGTGTCATGAAAAAGGAGGAGAGCGCGAGAGAGGGGCAGAAGGGAGAGGTCAGAGAGAGTAGCACTGAGGGAAAATAGGGTCCAGTCCGCCTTAGCAAACTGCCACCTAGGGAAAGAGAGGGAAGGGCGAAAAGAGAAAAAGGAAACAAGGATGGGGAAATGATCACTTCCATGGAGGTCATCAAGAACCTGCCACGTGAAATCTAAGTAAAGAGAAGAAGAGCAGAGAGAAAGATCAAGACAAGAAAGGGTGCGAGTTCGAGAGTCCAAATGAGTGGGCTCACCAGAATTCAGAAGAGACAGGGAAGAAGAGAGGAGAAACGGCTCAAGGAGGCGACCCCGGGTATTCGTCAGAACGTCACCCCAAAGAGAATGACGACAATTGAAGTCACCCAGCAGGAGCACAGGCTCCGGCAAGGAGTCTAGGAGGTGTTTCAAATCAGGAAGAGAGAGCGGGACACTCGGGGGGAGATAAATGGAACAAACTGTGTACCATTTCCCCACAAAGATACGAGCAGCAGAACAATGGAGAGGCGAAGGAAAAAGTAAAGGAACAAAGGGAACATCAGCCCGAATCAAGAGAGCAGAAGAATTAGAAGCCCCAGCAATGGCTGGGGGGGGGGGAGAGAAAGGAATAGCCACGAAAACGACCAGGACGAGCACCAAGCATTGGCTCCTGGAGACAGACACAAAGGGGCGAAAACCGCGAAACCAGAAGTTGGAGTTCGAGGAAATTGGCGTAATAACCTCGAACGTTCCATTGAAGAATGGACAACGACGAGAAGAGAAAGGACAAAAACAGAGAACAAGGAAGAAACAAAGGCGAAAGAGCAACAGAGCACGTTAAAGAATATCAGGGTCGGGATCAGGGTCAGCAAAGTCAGGGTTAGGGGGCATGGGTAAACTGAGCAAAGACGGAGGGAAGGAAACGGGAGAACAGATCAGAGGTGGGCGGGCAGGGTCCGGAGGAGGAGGAGGAGGAGGAGGAGGAGGAGGAGGAGGAGGAGGAGGAGGAGGAGGAGGAGGAGGAGGAGACAACGGAGAGGAGCAGTCAAGGACAGCAGCAGGAAGAGGGGGAGTAGAAAGAGAGGAGCGCACCCCAGCAAGAGCAGCAACCGAAAGGGAAGCAGGGGCCAAAGAAACCTCCATAGCAGGAACAGGGGGCGCAAGCACTGAAACGGGAGGGGAAGGAGCAACAGAGCCAGAAGGAGGAGCTGAGGAAGAAAGCGAAGCCTTCTTACCCGCCGGGGAAGAGGAAGGAGAGGAGCCAGGCTTACGCTTCTGACTTAAAGAGACCGGTGTCCCAGCAACTACGTACCGGGCAACGGATTCCAGTGTCTCAACAGGAGAAGCCGAACGAGAGCACACACGACGGCCGTTAGGAGAGCGATGGACATCCGCCCGCACCGACAGGCGGCGGGGAGAGCCGATAGATGGAGGAAGAGGATGGGAAGGAGGATCGGAGGGGGACGAGGAAGAAGACACAGAAGACACGACAGACCGGGTAGAAGGAAGGGGAACCCCAGACAGAGGACCAGGAGGAGGATCCTTCGGGAGAGAACCCAAAGGGACAGAGGAGGGGGCAGTGGGCGCATCAGGGTCCAAGGCCCGGAAACGGTTGTGAGTCTGAGGAAGGCGGGAAGGACGAGGAGAGGAAGAGCGCAACACGCGAGCATAAGAGATATTAGCATAAGGCGGGAGCCGGCGAACCTGGCGCCTCGCCTCAGGAAAAGATAAACGCTCCCAGTGCTTCAAGTTGAGGACGGCTGCCTCAAGCTTGTAATGGACACACGCACGGGAGAAGGTAGGATGGGCCTCACCGCAGTTGAGGCAACGAGCCTGGGGAGAAGCGCACTCCGACTTAGAGTGACCTTCGCCACCACACAAAGGACAGAGAGAGACAGTCCCGGAGCAGCGGAGGGCACCATGCCCAAACCTCCAGCACTTGTTGCAGAGCCAAGGAGAAGGAATGTACTCCTGGACAGAGCACCTGGCACCAGCAAGAATGACAGAGGGTGGAAGGGTCCTACCATCAAAGGTAATCTTTACAACCCGGAGGGGTTGACGGCGACTACCACGAGGGGGACGAGTAAACGTGTCCACCTGGAGAATAGAGTGGCCCTGGGCAGCGAGGATATGTCGAATATCGTCGTGGCAGTCGCGCAGGTCCCGAACACCGGTCGCAACATGGGGCGGGAGCAAAATAGTGCCAACACTGGCATTCAACTGAACGTTCTTCGAGACCCGAACGGTGGTCTCGCCAAGGCAGGATAAGGCAGCCAAGCGGGAAGCAGCATCCTGAGAAGGAGCAGCAACGACACGTGTACCGAGACGAGTGGGGTTGAAAGTAATGGAGGCATCCACGGAATCAATGAGATGTCGATGGAGGGAGAAATCGTCAGGAGGCGCAGAATCAAGAAGGAGGAGATCAAAATATTTGGCCCACGAAGCGGGACCAAACAAGGCTTGATAGGTAGCAGAACTGGAAGGAAACGAGCGAGGGCGGCCGTGACGAGGACGGCGGTGAGAACCCCCAGAGAGAGAGGGGTTAAAAGGCGCAGTAGTTACAACTAGAGAAGGAGCCGCGCCAGGGGACGAGGTAGTCACCACTGGGGGCTTGGGGCTCGACCCAACCACAGAGGAGGGAGGGGAGCCAGTGGAAGGAGTCAGAGAGGCCAAAGGAGGAGCAAGGTCGGGGCCCAATGCAGCGGAGGCTACAGAGCCCGGTCTTCCAATACAGACCGACTCGGGGGCTTGGTCGCCCACCCCACGAGCCTGAGAAGGTAAACCAGAAGAAGCCGAAGCAGGGGTAATCATCTTGACGAAAGAAAGAATTCACTCACGAATGTGCCCCCACACCCACCATGGAGCCACAATTAGAGGCAGGACACCCAACAAGAAGCTATCGCCGATCTTGTCGGGGCCTCCTAGGGGTGCGTCGCGAGTATACGCCCCACAAACGCCACCTTAAGAAACCGACAGTCCGTCGAGATCGGGTTCAGTGACGAAGTGGGGATTGACAATAAAAGGTTCCCCTCGCTCTCGACGTCGGGTACTGCAGTTCTACGGGTGCATGAGTATGCCTCCTCAAGCACCCGGGCGTCAAAATAGAAGAAGTCCAAGGGAAGAACCAGAACGAGCAAAAGGTCGGTAGGAAACGGCAAGCAGATAGGAGAAGAGGGGGGAGAAAAACGAAACAGAAGGAAAAGGAAAAGATGCCCAGCAGAATTGGAGAGGACGGCAGCAGGAGCACAAGGCTAGAAAAGGACAGAGGACTGTCCCAAGGAGCATCACACTCCGGCAGCCGCCCACTATGCCCCCACACGGCGACAACGAGCTGAGCGGGGAGGGGGTTGTATAAACAAGTTACCCATAGAAAATGTAACTTGTAGTGGAACATTCTGTCTATAGAATACGGGATATCATTACCACATACTATTATAAATTTACCACCTATTATGGTGGGAATTATTCTTAAATACATTAGTCTTTGGACTTTACCATCATAAAAACATCTCATATAAATTAACTTAATTATCAGAATTAAAATAGAGTAAATGTGACCCTTCTATCACTTACTGTCATCTGGACAATGTAAGCCAGTAGCGTCAGGGTGAGGGAGTGGTCAGCCATTGTTTATATTGAGACCAGAGGCGCAAGGGAGCAAATTCGGCTCCTGTTAATTCTCTTGGACGAAGTGTTATGGAAGATCGGAGTAGTGATCTGCCATCATAAACGCGCTGTCATCAATTTCAAGGGAAGTGTCTTTCCGAAACCCGTTTATCTTTCATTTATGGCCATTAATGTCAGTGGATATAGGGTGGGCCGGTTAGAGCACGAGATAGCCTCATACTAAAGGTAATTAAGCCCAGGTCTATATGGTTCCTTGTACAGTGTTTTCTCTGATATAGTTGTCATATATTAGGATTCTGGCTTCTTAGCTAGCGCCCTTTTGACAAGTCAAGACGAGGAAGCATGCTTTGTGCATCAGTTACCAGGGTGATGGAAGCTACCTCAAAGAGGGAAAATGTGGTGTCTACATCCTGGTTATACCTGGTGGACTAAGGCCTGCTGTACAAATAAGATAAGGAACCTCTTCAATGTATGTAGTCTAATACTGTAGTTTGATTGGCTGCATATATATAAATTTAATTAATATAAACCCCCCCTAATGTGTAGAGGATCGATTTGTGAGATTATGAGATTATTGCAGAAATACAGTCCACTTAACATCATACAAATTGCTATCGAAGTATATAAATTAACGTAAATATAAATTCTATATAAATTCATATAAATTAAATAAATATAAATCTCACAGGTCGGTTCCCACACCGGCTGTGTGGCTTTATGTGACCGGCTGTGTGACTTTATGTGGCCGGCTGTGTGACTTTATGTGGCCGGCTGTGTGACTTTATGTGGCCGGCTGTGTGGCTTTATGTGGCCGGCTGTGTGGCTTTATGTGGCCGGCTGTGTGGCTTTATGTGGCCGGCTGTGTGGCTTTATGTGGCCGGCTGTGTGACTTTATGTGGCCGGCTGTGTGGCTTTAAGTGGCCGGCTGTGTGGCTTTATGTGGCCGGCTGCTACCCATGTTGAACAGCACCATTCAAAGATCTTATAATTATAGATTATTTCTCTCCTTTATTTTGGAAGTGTAACACAAATTAAGTGACAGATAATCTGAGGTTAAAAACATATTGTAGACTTTCTGAGCGACTTTTTGTTGAGGCTTAAGTCAGAGCTTGTGGTGTAGGCCTCTAGGGCGTGATGTTTGGCGTTGACGAGCAGCATGCGGAGGGTCGGGAGGGTCGCCTTGCCGGAGGATTGGAGGGTCGGGTGGTTGGAGGGTTGAAGAGTCGGAGGGTTGAGGAGTCAGAGAGCTGAAGAGTCGGAAGGTCGGAGGGTTGAAGGGTCGAAGGGTCGGATGGTTGAAGAGCCGGAAGGTCGAAGGGTTGAAGATTTGGAGGGTCGGAGGGTTGAAGATTTGGAAGGTAGGAGGGTCGAAGAGTCTAAGGGTCGGCGGGTTAAAGATTCGGATGGTCGAAGGGTTGAATAGTCGGAAGGTTGGATGTTTGAAGAGTCGGAATGTCGGAATTTGAAGAGTCGGAAGGTCACAGGGTTGAAGAGTCGGAAGGTCGGAGGATTGAAGAGTCGGAGGGTTCAAGAGTCGGACGGTCGGAGGGTTGAAGTGTCGGAAGGTCGGAAGGTTGAAGAGTCGGATGATTAAAGAGTCGAAAGGTCAGAGGGTTGAGGAGTTGGAAGGTCGGAATTTGAAGAGTCGGAGGTCGCAGGGTTGAGGAGTCGGGAGGTCGGAGGGTTGAAGAGTTGGAAGGTAATAAGGATGAAGAGTCGGAAGGTCAGAGGGATGAAGAGTCGGAAGGTCGGAGGGTTCAAAAGTCGGAAGGTCGGATGGTTGAAGATTCAGAAGGTCGGAGGGTATAGGAGTCGGAAGGTCAGAGGGTTGAAGAGTTGGAAAGTTGGAGGGTTCAAGAGTCCGAAGGTCGGAGTTTTGAAGAGTCGGAAGGTCGGAGGGTTGAAAAGTCGGAACGTCTGATGGATGAAGAGTCGGTAGATCGGAGGGTTCAAGAGTAGGAAGGTCGGAGGGTTGAAGAATCGGAGGGTTGAAGAGTCGGAAGGTTGAAGAATCGGAAGGTCGGAGTTTGAAGAGTCGGAAGGTCACAGGGTTGAAGAGAAGGAAGGTCGGGGGTTGAAGAGTCGGAAAGTTGGAGGGTTGAAGATTCGGAAGGTCCTAGCGTTGATGAGTCGGAAGGTCGGAGGGTTGAAGAGTCGGAAGGTCGGAGGGATGAAGAATCGGAAGGTCTGAGGGTTGAAGAGTCGGAAGGTCGGAGTTTGAAGAGTCAGAAGGTCGCAAGGTTGAAGAGTCGGAAGGTCGGAGGGTTGAAGAGCCAGAACGTCGGAGGGATGAAGAGTAGGAAGGTCGGAGGGTTCAAGAGTAGGAAGGTCGGAGGGTTGAAGATTCGGAAGGTCCTAGGGTTGAAGAGTCGGAAGGTTGGAGGGTTGAAGAGTCAGAAGGTCGGAGGGATGAAGAGTCGGAAGGTTGAAGAGTCGGTAGGTCGGAGTTGGAAGAGTCGGAAGATCGCAAGGTTGAAGAGTTGGAAGGTCGGAGGATTGAAGAGCTGGAACATTGGAGGGATGAAGAGTCGGAAGGTCGGAGGGTTCAAAAGTAGGAAGGGTGGAAGGTTGAAGATTCGAAAGGTCCTAGGGTTGAAGAGTCGGAAGGTCGGAGGGTTGAAGAGCCGGAACATCGGAGGGATGAAGAGTCGGTAGGTCGGAATTTGAAGAGTCGGAAGGTCACAGGGTTGAAGAGTCTTCGACCTTCCTCAAGAGTAGGAAGGTCGAAGGTGTTGGAAATTTCCAACACTGATACATTACTATTGTATCATAATACATTACTATTGTATCATAATACATTACTATTGTATCATATTACATTACTATTGTATCATAATACATTACTATTGTATGCTAAGTACAGTAACTATTAACTCTACTAACTGTAGTGCTAACATAAATTAATATTTCTTTATCTGAGCATATATTGCTAACATTCTCACGACATCGAGAGGCAGGATTGCGTCTGATAATGTCTATCTAGATGCATTTATTACCAATATGTTAGAGAATTGATATGGTTCTCTACTTTTATCAGTATACTGTATAATAATTAGTTACTGATAATATAACTCCTAATGATCCAATAACCGAGAGTTATTAACTAAGATTATCCCTAAACAACAGTTTTATCTGTTATCTACGAACGCCATGGAAATATTTCCCATTTCTCGTTAATAAGGAAACTGTGCTTAATCAACACTATCTAGCGAGCATATAAACAATATAGTTCCCTACAATTGCAACCCTATTCTTTTAGAGCATTACTTCAATAATTACACGGAAAAGAATTCTCCGTGATTACTAAATTCTATTGTGAATGCGAGGAGGGGGTTGAGGGAGACGTGAGTGGCGAGCCGCCATGAGTCCTCATGTGTTCGACTAGTGATCAGGAAGGGAAGACACGTGGTGGTGTGACTGAAGACTTTCCAACCTTAATTACGTTGCAACTCCACCAATAGTCATCAATTACCTCCCCACGTGTTCTACAGTGCCCTACCAGTTAATAACGCATGAACAATTGAGGTCACGGCCCGTAATTACGCGTACACAGTAGTGGACGCCTGGGACTGGCAGACGCGGTTTCGGCAGACTTTAGTATTTGATACGCTCATGTTAAGTATATCTTTCTAGTCTGATGCATCACTCCAGATTGTATATTTGTGGGTAGTCTGTCGTTACAGAGCACAACCTATAACAACACAACGTTAGTTGATTTTCTTCATTTATTTCAATTTCAATGAATATTGAAATAATTTATAGCCTAATACAATGCTACTTAATTTTCCCTGATTGCAGCGTGTAGACGAGGCGTTAACAAGTTGTCTCTCATCACTCACAATAATTTCCATGGGTTTCTTCCTTATTGGGATCATGTGGTCACGAGGACGAGTAACGAAACGGAATTATAGAAGTCGTCTTACAGCTAAGACACCCGCTTTCGTATAAATTTAGCTAAGATTATTAGTAGTTTCTATATAAATTCACATATAGGATTTTTACAGTGAATAATTTAATGCCAGAATTTATGGCTTAGTGTTTAATGTGTTTTGCTCTTATTATTGCTCAATATTGAATAATCTTTTAATATATTCATTATTTGAGATATCATATCTTTGACTATACTAGTTTAGATTTGCTGTGCTACTAACTCAACAATGAACTAGTGACGAACCACACTGGTTCCTAGATATATATGAACTTCTAGAAATACCCCCCAATGTTGATATTAGAGGCTTTGACTTTAATTAATTATTAATATAGTCTATTCATTATTTTCAAGTGATTGTTAAGTTAATTATCGTACATAGGCACTAGTTCTATTGTGTCTATCTAATAATCACTTTTGTTTGTTTTCCCTCTTTTCTCAAAAGTGGGTGGTCCTTCGATTTATGTTGATCATAATAATCAAATAATTTAATATCTGAGTTAAAGCCCCAGATACCCAACAGAAGGGTTCAAGAGGAGGAACGTCCTAGGGTTGAAGAGTTAGAAGGTCGGAGGGTTGAAGAATCGGAAGGTCGGAGTGCTGAAGAGTCGGAACGTCAGAGGGATAAAGAGTCGGAAGGTCGGAGGGTTCAAGAGTAGGAAGGTCAGAGGGTTGAAGATTCGGAAGGTCCTAGACTTGAAGAGTCGGAAGGTCGGAGGGTTGAATAATCGGAAGGTGCTAGGATTGAAGAATGGGAAGGTCGGAGGGTTAAAGAGTCGGAGGGTTGAAGAATCGGAAGGTTGAAGAGATGGAAGGTCGGAGTGTTGAAGAGTTGGATGGTAGGAGGGTTGAAGTGTCGGAAGGTCTTAAGGTTGAAGAGTCAGAGGGTTGAAGAGTCGGAAGGTTGGAGAGTTGAAGAGTCGGAAGGTCGGGGGGGGGGGGGTGAAGAGTCAGAAGGTCGAAGAGGTTAAAGAGTCGGAAGTTCGAAGTGTTGAAGAGTCGGAAGGTCGGGGGGTTAAAGACTCGGAGGGTTGAAGATTCGGAAGGTCGGGGGGTTGAAGACTCGGAGGGGTTGAAGATTTGGAAGGTCGGAATTTGAAGAGTACGATGGTCACAGGGTTGAAGAGTCGGAAGGTTGGAGGGTTGAAGAGTTGGAAGGTCGGAGGGTTGAAGAGTCGGAAGGTTGAAGGGTTGAAGAGTCGGTAGGTCGGAGGGTTGAAGAGATGGTTAAGATCCTAAGGTTGAAGAGTCAGAAGGTCGTAGGGTGGAACAGACGGTTAAGGTACTAAGGTTGAAGAGTCGGAAGGTCGGAGGGATGAAGAGTCGGAAGGTCGGAGGGTTGAAGAGTCGGAAGGTCGGAGTTTGAAGAGTCGGAAGGTCGCAAGGTTGAAGAGTCGGAAGGTCGGAGGGTTGAAGAGCCGGAACATCGGAGGGATGAAGAGTCGGAGGGTTCAAGAGTAGGAAAGTAGGAGGGTTGAAGATTCGGAAGGTCCTAGGATTGAAGAGTCGGAAGGTTGAAGAGTTGGAATGTCGGAGAGATGAAGAGTCGGAGGGTTGAAGAGTCGGAAGGTCGGAGTTTGAAGAGTCGGAAGGTCGGAGTTTGAAGAGTCGGAAGGTCGCAAGGTTGAAGAGTCAGAAGGTCGGAGGTTGAAGAATCAGAAGGTCGGTGTGCTGAAGAGTCGGAAGGTCGGAGGGTTGAAGAGTTGGAAGGTCGGAGGTTTGCAGAGTCGGAACGTCGGAGGGTTAAAGAGTCGGGAAGTCGGAGGGTTCAAGAGTAGGAAGGTCGGAGGTTTGAAGATTCGGAAGGTCTTAGAGTTGAAGAGTCAGAAGGTCGGAGGGTTGAAGAATCGGAAGGTCCTAGGGTTGAAGAGTGCAAAGGTCGGAGGGTTAAAGAGTCGGAAGGTCGGAGGGTTGAAGAATCGGAAGTTCGGAAGGTTGAAGAGATGGAAGGTCGGAGGGTTGAAGAGTCGAAAGGTTGAAGATTCGGAAGGTCGGAATTTGTAGAGTCGGAAGGTCGCGAGGTTGAAGAGTCGGAATGTCGGAGGGTTGAAGAGTCGGAACGTCGGAGGGATGAAGAGTCGGAAGGTTGGAGGGTTCAAGAGTAGGAAGGTCGGAGGGTTCAAGAGTAGGAAGGTCCTAGGGTTTAAGAGTCGGAAGGTCGGAGGGTTGAACAATCGGAAGGTCGGAGGGTTGAAGAGTCGGAAGGAAGGAGGGTTGAAGTCAGAATTGGTCGGAGGGTTGAAGTGTCGGAAGGTCGGATGGTTGAAGAGTCGGAAGGTTGGAGGGTTGAAGAATCGGAAGTTCGGAAGGTTGAAGAGATGGAAGGTCGGAGGGTTGAAGAGTCGGATGTTCGGAGAGTGGAACTGTTGGAAGGTCTTAAGGTTGAAGAGTCGGAGGGTTGAAGAGTCGGAAGGTCGGGGGGTTGAAGAGTCAGAAGGTCGGAGTGTTGAAGAGTCGGAAGGTCGGGGGTTGAAGACTCGGAAGGTCGGAGGGTGGAAGAGTCGGAAGGTCGGAAGTTTGAAGAGTCGGAAGGTTGGAGGGTTCAAGAGTAGGAAGGTCGGATGGTTCAAGAGTCGGAATTCCGGAAGGTTGAAGAGACGGAAGGTCGGAGGGTTGAAGAGTTGGATGGTCGGAGGGTTGAACTGTTGGAAGGTCCTATAAGGTTGAAGAGTCGGAGGGTTCAAGAGTCGGAAGTTCGGAGTGTTGAAGAATCGGAAGGTCGGAGGGTTGATGAGTTGGAAGGTCGGAAGTTTGAAGAGTCGGAAGGTTGAAGGGTTGAAAAGTCGGTAGGTCGGAGGGTTGAAGAGATGGTTAAGGTCCTAAGGTTGAAGAGTCGGAAGGTCGTAGGGTTGAAGAGACGGTTAAGGTCCTAAGGTTGAAGAGTCGGAAGGTCGTAGGGTCGTAGGGTTGAAGAGTCGGAAGGTCAGAGTTTGAAGAGTCGGAAGGTCACAAGGTTGAAGAGTCGGAATGTCGGAGGGTTGAAGTGACAGAACGTCGGAGGGATGAAGAGTCGGAAGGTCGGAGGGTTCAAGAGCAGGAAGGTCGGAGGGTTCAAGAGTAGAAAGGTCCTTGGGTTTAACAGTCTGAAGGTCGGAGTGTTGAAGAATCGGAAGGTCGGAGGGTTGAAGACTCAGAGGGAAGGAGGGTTGAAGAGTCAGAAGGTCGGAGGGCTGAAGTGTCGGAAGGTCGGAGGGTTGAAGAGTCGGAAGGTCGGAGTTTGAAAAGTCGGAAGGTCACAGGGTTGAAGAGACGGAAGGTTGTGGGGTTGAAGAGACGGAAGGTAGGAAGGTTGAAGAGTCGGATGGTTAAAGAGTCGAAAGGTCAGTGGGTTGAAGATTTGAAGGTCGGAATTTGAAGAGTCGAAAAGTCGCAGCGTTGAAGAGTCGGAAGGTCGGAGGGTTAAATTCGGAAGGTAAGAGGGATGAAGTGTCGGAACGTCGGAGGGATAAAGAGTCGGAAAGTCGGAGGGTTCAAGAGTAGGATGGTCGGAGGTTTGAAGGTTCAGAAGATCCTAGAGTTGAAGAGTCGGTAGGTCGGAGGGTTGAAGAGTCGGAAGGTTGAAGAGACGGAAGGTCGGAGGGTTGAAGAGTCGGATGGTTGGAGGGTTGAACTGTCGGAAAATCTTAAGGTTGAAGAGTTGGAGGGTTGAAGAGTGGAAAGGTCGGAGGTTGAAGAGGAGGAAGGTCGGGGGGGGGGGTTGAAGAGTCGGAAGGTCGAAGGGGTTGAAGAGTCGGAAGGTAGGAGTGTTGGAGAGTCGGAAGGTCGAGGGGTTTAAGACTCGGAAGGTCGGAGGTTTGTAGAGTCGGAATTTGAGGATTAAGATGGTCATAGGGTTGAAGAGTCGGAAGGGCGGAGTGATGAAGAGACGGAAGGTCCTAGGGTTGAAGAGTCGGAAGGTTGGAGGGTTGAAGAGTTCGAAGGTCGGAGGTTTGAAGAGTCGGAAGGTTGAAGCGTTGAAGAGTCGGTAGGTCGGAGGGTTGAAGAGATGGTTAAGGTCCTAAGGTTGAAGAGTCGGAAGGTCGTAGGGTTGAAAAGACGGTTAAAGTCGTAAGGTTGAAGAGTCGGAAGGTCGGAGGGTTGAAGTGTCGGAGGGTTGAAGATTCGGAAGGTCGGAGGGTTGAAGAGTCGGAAGGTCGGAGGGTTGAAGAGTCGGAAGGTCGTAGTTTGAAGAGTCGGAAGGTCGCAAGGTTGAAGAGTCGGAATGTCGGAGGGTTGAAGAGTCGGAACGTCGGAGGGATGAAGAGCCGGAAGGTCGGAGGATTCAAGAGTAGGAAGGTCGGAGAGTTGAAGATTCGGAAGGTCCTAGGGTTGAAGAGTCGGAAGGTCGGAGGGCTGAAGAGTCGGAAGGTCGGACGGATGAAGAGTCGGAAGGTCGGAGGGTTGAAGAGTTGGAAGGTCGGAGTTTGAAGAGTCGGAAGGTCGGAGGGTTGAAGAGCCGGAACGTCAGAGGGATGAAGAGTCTGAGGTCGGAGGGTTCAAGAGTAGGAAGGTCGGAGGGTTGAAGATTCGGAAGGTCGGAGGGTTGAAGATTCGGAAGGTCGGAGTTTGAAGAGTTGGAAGGTCGGAGTTTGAGGAGTCGGAAGGTCGGAGAGTTGAAGAGTCGGAAGGTCAGAGTTTGTAATGTCGGAAGGTCACAGGGTTGAAGAGACGGAAGGTCGGGGGGAGGGGTTGAAGAGTCGGAAGGTCGGAAGGTTGAAGAGTAGGATGGTAAAAGAGTCGAAAGGTCAGAGGGTTGAAGAGTTGGAAGGTCGGAATTTGAAGAGTCGAAAGGTTGCAGTTTTGAAGAGTCAGAAGGCCGGATGGTTAAAGAGTCAAAAGGTCAGTGGATTGAAGAGTTGGAAGGTCGGAATTTGAAGAGTCGAAAGGTCGCAGGATTGAAGAGTCGGAAGGTCGGAGGGTTAAAGATTCGAAAGGTCAGTGGTTTGAAGAGTTGGAAGGTCGGAATTTGAAGAGTCGAAAGGTCGCAGCGTTGAAGAGTCGGAAAGTCGGAGGGTTGAAGAGTCGGAAAGTAAGAGGGATGAAGACTCGGAAGGTCAGAGGAATGAAAAGTCGGAAGGTCGGAGGGTTCAAGTGTCGGATGGTTGAAGATTCAGAAGGTCGAAGTTTGAAGAGTCGGAAGATCGGAGGGATGAAGATTCGGAAGGTCTTAGGGTTGAAGAATCGGAAGGTCGGAGTGTTAAAGAGTCGGAAGGTTGAAGAATCGGAAGGTCGGAGTTTGTAGAGTCGGAAGGTCACAGGGTTGAAGAGACAGAAGGTCGGGGGGTTGAAGAGTCGGAAGGTCGGAGGGTTGAAGAGTCGGAACGTCGGAGGGATGAAGAGTCGGAAGGTCGGAGGGTTCAAGAGTAGGAAGGTCGGAGAGTTGAAGATTCGGAAGGTCCTAGGGTTGAAGAGTCGGAAGGTCGGAGGGTTGAAGATTCGGAAGGTCGGATTATGAAGAGTCGGAAGGTCGGAGTTTGAGGAGTCGGAAGGTCGGAGGGTTGAAGAGTCGGAAGGTCAGAATTTGAAGAGTCGGAAGGTCACAGGGTTGAAGAGACGGAAAGTCGGGGGGTTGAAGAGTCGGAAGGTCGGAATTTGAAGAGTCGAAAGGTCGCAGTTTTGAAGAGTCGGAAGGTCGGATGGTTGAAGAGTCGGAAGGTAAGAGGGATGAAGAGTCGGAACGTCAGAGGAATGAAGAGTCGGAAGGTCGGAGGGTTCAAGTGTCGGAAGGTCGGATGGTTGAAGATTCAGTTGGTCGGAGGGTTGAAGATTCGGAAGGTCCTAGGGTTGAAGAGACGGAAGGTCGGGGGGTTGAAGAGTCGGAAGATCGGAGGTTTGAGGAGTCGGAACGTCGGATGGATGAAGAGTCGGAAGGTCAGAGGGTTCAAGAGTAGGAAGATCGGAGAGTTGAAGATTCAGTAGGTCCTAGGGTTGAAGAGCCGGTACGACAGAGGGATGAAGAGTAGGAAGGTCGGAGGGTTCATGAGTAGGAAGGTCGGAGGGTTGAAGATTCGGATGGTCCTAGGGTTAAAGAGTCGGAAGGTCGGAGGGTTGAAGAGCCTGAACATCGGAGGGATGAAGAGTCGGAAGGTTGGAGGTTTCAAGAGTAGGAAGGTCGGAGGGTTCAAGAGGAGGAACGTCCTAGGGTTGAAGAGTCAGAAGGTTGGAGGGTTGAAGAATCGGAAGGTCGGAGGGCGGAAGAATCGGAAGGTCGGAGGGCTGAAGAGTCGGAAGGTCGGAGGGTTGAAGAGGCGGAAGGTCGGAGGGTTGAAGAGTCTTAAGGTCGGAGTTTGAAGAGTCGGAAGGTCGCAATGTTGAAGAGTCGGAAGGTCGGAGGGTTGAAGAGCCGGAACGTTGGAAGGATGAAGAGTCGGAAGGTCGGTGGGTTCAAGAGTAGGAAGGTCGGAGGGTTGAAGATTCGGAAGGTCCTAGGGTTGAAGAGTCGGACGGTCGGAGGCTTGAAGAGTCGGAAGGTCGGATGGATGAAGAGTCAGAAGGCCGGAGGGTTGAAGTGTCGGAAGGTCGGAGTTTGAAGAGTCGGAAGGTGGCAAGGTTGAAGATTCGGAAGGTCGGAGGGTTGAAGAGTCGGGAGGTCGGGGGGGTTGAAAAGTTAGAAGGTCGAAGGGGTTGAAGAATCGGAAGGGTGGAGTGTTGAAGAGTCGGAAGGTCGGGGGTTGAAGACTCGGAAGGTCGGAAGGTTGAAGAGTAGGAAGGTCGAAATTTGAAGAGTAAGATGGTCACAGGGTTGAAGAGTTGGAAGGGCGGAGGGATGAAGAGTCGGAAGGTAGGAGGGTTGAAGAGACGGAAGGTCGGAGGGATGAAGAGTCGGAAGGTCGCAATGTTGAAGAGTCGGAAGGTCGGAGGGTTCAAGAGCCGGAACGTCGGAAGGATGAAAAGTCGGAAGGTCGGAGGGTTCAACAGTAGGAAGGTCGGAGGGTTAAAGATTCCAAAGATCCTAGGGTTGAAGAGTCAGAAGGTGGCAAGGTTGAAGATTCGGAAGGTCGGAGGGTTGAAGAGCCGGTACGTCGGAGGGATGAAGAGTAGGAAGGTCGGAGGGTTCATGAGTAGGAATGTCGGAGGGTTGAAGATTCGGAAGGTCCTAGGGTTAAAGAGTCGGAAGGTCGGAGGGTTGAAGAGCCTGAACATCGGAGGGATGAAGAGTCGGAAGGTTGTAGGTTTCAAGAGTAGGAAGGTCGGAGGGTTCAAGAGGAGGAACGTCCTAGGGTTGAAGAGTCAGAAGGTTGGAGGGTTGAAGAATCGGAAGGTCGGAGAGCGGAAGAATCGGAAGGTCGGAGGGCTGAAGAGTCGGAAGGTCGGAGGGTTGAAGAGGCGGACGGTCGGAGAGTTGAAGATGCTTAAGGTCGGAGTTTGAAGAGTCGGAAGGTCGCAATGTTGAAGAGTAGGAAGGTCAGAGGGTTCAAGAGCCGGAACGTTGGAAGGATGAAAAGTCGGAAGGTCGGAGGGTTCAACAGTAGGAAGGTCGGAGGGTTAAAGATTCGGAAGGTCCTAGGGTTGAAGAGTCGGAAGGTTGGAGGGTTGAAGATTCGGAAGGTCCTAGGGTTGAAGAGTCGGAAGGTTGGAGGGTTGAAGAGTCGGAAGGCCGGAGGGTTGAAGTGTCGGAAGGTCGGAGTTTGAAGAGTCGGAAGGTGGCAAGGTTGAAGATTCGGAAGGTCGGAGGGTTGAAGAGCCGGAAGGTCCTAGGGTTAAAGAGTCGCAAGGTCGGAGGGTTGAAGAGCCTGAACATCGGAGGGATGAAGAGTCGGAAGGTCGGAGGTTTTAATAGTGGGAAGGTCGGAGGGTTGAAGAATCGGAAGGTCGGTGTGCTGAGGAGTTGGAAGGTCCGAGGGTTAAAGAGTCGGAAGGTCGGAGGGTTGAAGAGTCGGAACATCGGAGGGATAAAGAGTGGAACGGTCGGAGGGTTCAAGAGTAGGAAGGTCGGAGGGTTGAAGAATCGGAAGGTCGG
Organism: Procambarus clarkii; assembly: GCF_040958095.1. Taxonomy (NCBI): domain Eukaryota; kingdom Metazoa; phylum Arthropoda; class Malacostraca; order Decapoda; family Cambaridae; genus Procambarus; species Procambarus clarkii. The sequence goes on along the minus strand of NC_091190.1, from coordinate 20,009,509 downwards.
AGGGCTGAAGAGTCGGAAGGCCCTAGGGTTTAAGAGTCGCAAGGTCGGAGGGTTGAAGAGTCGGGAGGTCGGGGGGGTTGAAAAGTTAGAAGGTCGAAGGGGTTGAAGAATCGGAAGGGTGGAGTGTTGAAGAGTCGGAAGGTCGGGGGTTGAAGACTCGGAAGGTCGGAAGGTTGAAGAGTCGGAAGGTCGAAATTTGAAGAGTAAGATGGTCACAGGGTTGAAGAGTTGGAAGGGCGGAGGGATGAAGAGTCGGAAGGTCGGAGGGTTGAAGAGACGGAAGGTCGGAGGGATGAAGAGTCAGAAGGTCGGAGGGTTGAAGAGTTGGAATGTCGGAGTTTGAAGAGTCGAAAGGTCGCAATGTTGAAGAGTCGGAAGGTCGGAGGGTTCAAGAGCCGGAACGTCGGAAGGATGAAAAGTCGGAAGGTCGGAGGGTTCAACAGTAGGAAGGTCTGAGGGTTAAAGATTCCAAAGGTCCAAGGGTTGAAGAGTCGGAAGGTGGCAAGGTTGAAGATTCGGAAGGTCGGAGGGTTGAAGAGCCGGTACGTCGGAGGGATGAAGAGTAGGAAGGTCGGAGGGTTCATGAGTAGGAATGTCGGAGGGTTGAAGATTCGGAAGGTCCTATTGTTAAAGACTCGGAAGGTCGGAGGGTTGAAGAGCCTGAACATCGGAGGGATGAAGAGTCGGAAGGTTGGAGGTTTCAGGAGTAGGAAGGTCGGAGGGTTCAAGAGGAGGAACGTCCTAGGGTTGCAGAGTCAGAAGGTTGGAGGGTTGAAGAATCGGAAGGTCGGAGAGCGGAAGAATCGGAAGGTCGGAGGGCTGAAGAGTCGGAAGGTCGGAGGGTTGACGAGGCGGACGGTCGGAGAGTTGAAGATGCTTAAGGTCGGAGTTTGAAGAGTCGGAAGGTCGCAATGTTGAAGAGTAGGAAGGTCGGAGGGTTCAAGAGCCTGAACGTCGGAAGGATGAAAAGTCGGAAGGTCGGAGGGTTCAATAGTAGGAAGGTCGGAGGGTTAAAGATTCGGAAGGTCCTAGGGTTGAAGAGTCGGAAGGTTGGAGGGTTGAAGATTCGGAAGGTCGGATTATGAAGAGTCGGAAGGTCGGAGTTTGAGGAGTCGTAAGATCGGAGGGTTGAAGAGTCTGAAGGTCAGAGTTTGAAGAGTCGGAAGGTCACAGGGTTGAAGAGACGGAAAGTCGGGGGGTTGAAGAGTCGGAAGGTCGGAAGGTTGAAGAGTCGGATGGTTAAGGAGTCAAAAGGTCAGAGGGTTGAAGAGTTGGAAGATCGGAATTTGAAGAGTCGAAAGGTCGCAGTTTTGAAGAGTCGCAAGGTCGGATGGTTGAAGAGTCGGTAGGTAAGAGGGATGAAGAGTCGGAACGTCAGAGGAATGAAGAGTCGGAAGGTCGGAGGGTTCAAGTGTCGGAAGGTCGGATGGTTGAAGATTCAGAAGGTCGGAGGGTTGAAGATTCGGAAGGTCCTAGGGTTGAAGAGACGGAAGGTCGGGGGGTTGAAGAGTCGGAAGGTCGGAGGGTTTGAGGAGTCGGAACGTCGGATGGATGAAGAGTCGGAAGGTCAGAGGGTTCAAGAGTAGGAAGATCGGAGAGTTGAAGATTCAGTAGGTCCTAGGGTTGAAGAGTCGGAAGGTCGGAGGGTTGAAGAGTCGGAAGGTCGGAGGGATGAAGAGTCGGAAGGTCGGAGGGTTGAAGAGTTGGAAGGTCGGAGTTTGAAGAGTCGGAAGGTCGCGAGGTTGAAGAGTCGGAAGGTCGGAGGGTTGGAGAGCCGGAACGTTGGAAGGATGAAGAGTCGGAAGGTCGGAGGGTTGAAGAGTAGGAAGGTCGGAGGGTTGAAGATTCGGAAGGTCCTAGGGTTGAAGAGTCGGACGGTCGGAGGGTTGAAGAGTCGGAAGGTCGGATGGATGAAGAGTCAGAAGGTCGGAGGGTTGAAGTGTCGGAAGGTCGGAGTTTGAAGAGTCGGAAGGTGGCAAGGTTGAAGATTCGGAAGGTCGGAGGGTTGAAGAGCCGGAAGGTCCTAGGGTTAAAGAGTCGGAAGGTCGGAGGGTTGAAGAGCCTGAACATCGGAGGGATGAAGAGTCGGAAGGTTGGAGGTTTCAAGAGTAGGAAGGTCGGAGGGTTCAAGAGGAGGAACGTCCTAGGGTTGAAGAGTCAGAAGGTTGGAGGGTTGAAGAATCGGAAGGTCGGAGGGCGGAAGAATCGCAAGGTCGGAGGGCTGAAGAGTCGGAAGGTCGGAGGGTTGAAGAGGCGGAAGGTCGGAGGGTTGAAGAGTCGGAACGTCGGAGAGATAAAGAGTGGAAAGGTCGGAGGGTTCAAGAGTATGAAGGTCCTAGGGTTTAACAGTCTGAAGGTCGGAGGGTTGATGACTCAGAAGGAAGGAGGGTTGAAGAGTCAGAAGGTCGGAGGGTTGAAGTGTCGGAAGGTGGGAGGGTTGAAGAGTTGGAAGGTCGGAGTTTGAAGAGTCGGAAGGTCACATGGTTGAAGAGATGCAAGGTTGGGGGGTTGAATAGACGGAAGGTAGGAAGGTTGAAGAGTCGGATGGTTAAAGAGTCGAAAGGTCAGAGGGTTGAAGAGTTGAAGGTCGGAGGGTTGAAGTCGGAAGGTAAGAGGGATGAAGAGTCGGAACGTCCTAACGTCGGAACGTCGGAGGGATAAAGAGTCGGAAAGTCGGAGGGTTCAAGAGTAGGATGGTCGGAGGGTTGAAGAGTCGAAAGGTTGGAGGGTTGAAGAGTCAGAAGGTCGTAGGGGTTGAAGAGTTGGAAGGTCGGAGTTTGAAGAGTCGGAAGGTCGCAAAGTTGAAGAGTCGGAATGTCAGAGAGTTGAATAGTCGGAACGTCAAAGGGATGAAGAGTCGGCAGGTCGAAGGGTTCAAGAGTAGGAAGGATGGAGGGTTCACGAGTAGGAAGGTCCTAGGGTTTAAGAGTTGGAAGGTCAGAGGGTTGAAGAATCGGAAGGTCGGAGGCTTGAAGAGTCGGAAGGTTGGAGGGTTGAAGATTCGGAAGGTCGGATTATGAAGAGTCGGAAGGTCGGAGTTTGAGGAGTCGGAAGGTCGGAGGGTTGAAGAGTCGGAAGGTCAGAATTTGAAGAGTCGGAAGGTCACAGGGTTGAAGAGACGGAAAGTCGGGGGGTTGAAGAGTCGGAAGGTCGGAATTTGAAGAGTCGAAAGGTCGCAGTTTTGAAGAGTCGGAAGGTCGGATGGTTGAAGAGTCGGAAGGTAAGAGGGATGAAGAGTCGGAACGTCAGAGGAATGAAGAGTCGGAAGGTCGGAGGGTTCAAGTGTCGGAAGGTCGGATGGTTGAAGATTCAGTTGGTCGGAGGGTTGAAGATTCGGAAGGTCCTAGGGTTGAAGAGACGGAAGGTCGGGGGGTTGAAGAGTCGGAAGATCGGAGGTTTGAGGAGTCGGAACGTCGGATGGATGAAGAGTCGGAAGGTCAGAGGGTTCAAGAGTAGGAAGATCGGAGAGTTGAAGATTCAGTAGGTCCTAGGGTTGAAGAGCCGGTACGACAGAGGGATGAAGAGTAGGAAGGTCGGAGGGTTCATGAGTAGGAAGGTCGGAGGGTTGAAGATTCGGGTGGTCCTAGGGTTAAAGAGTCGGAAGGTCGGAGGGTTGAAGAGCCTGAACATCGGAGGGATGAAGAGTCGGAAGGTTGGAGGTTTCAAGAGTAGGAAGGTCGGAGGGTTCAAGAGGAGGAACGTCCTAGGGTTGAAGAGTCAGAAGGTTGGAGGGTTGAAGAATCGGAAGGTCGGAGGGCGGAAGAATCGGAAGGTCGGAGGGCTGAAGAGTCGGAAGGTCGGAGGGTTGAAGAGGCGGAAGGTCGGAGGGTTGAAGAGTCTTAAGGTCGGAGTTTGAAGAGTCGGAAGGTCGCAATGTTGAAGAGTCGGAAGGTCGGAGGGTTGAAGAGCCGGAACGTTGGAAGGATGAAGAGTCGGAAGGTCGGTGGGTTCAAGAGTAGGAAGGTCGGAGGGTTGAAGATTCGGAAGGTCCTAGGGTTGAAGAGTCGGACGGTCGGAGGCTTGAAGAGTCGGAAGGTCGGATGGATGAAGAGTCAGAAGGCCGGAGGGTTGAAGTGTCGGAAGGTCGGAGTTTGAAGAGTCGGAAGGTGGCAAGGTTGAAGATTCGGAAGGTCGGAGGGTTGAAGAGTCGGGAGGTCGGGGGGGTTGAAAAGTTAGAAGGTCGAAGGGGTTGAAGAATCGGAAGGGTGGAGTGTTGAAGAGTCGGAAGGTCGGGGGTTGAAGACTCGGAAGGTCGGAAGGTTGAAGAGTAGGAAGGTCGAAATTTGAAGAGTAAGATGGTCACAGGGTTGAAGAGTTGGAAGGGCGGAGGGATGAAGAGTCGGAAGGTCGGAGGGTTGAAGAGACGGAAGGTCGGAGGGATGAAGAGTCGGAAGGTCGCAATGTTGAAGAGTCGGAAGGTCGGAGGGTTCAAGAGCCGGAACGTCGGAAGGATGAAAAGTCGGAAGGTCGGAGGGTTCAACAGTAGGAAGGTCGGAGGGTTAAAGATTCCAAAGATCCTAGGGTTGAAGAGTCAGAAGGTGGCAAGGTTGAAGATTCGGAAGGTCGGAGGGTTGAAGAGCCGGTACGTCGGAGGGATGAAGAGTAGGAAGGTCGGAGGGTTCATGAGTAGGAATGTCGGAGGGTTGAAGATTCGGAAGGTCCTAGGGTTAAAGAGTCGGAAGGTCGGAGGGTTGAAGAGCCTGAACATCGGAGGGATGAAGAGTCGGAAGGTTGTAGGTTTCAAGAGTAGGAAGGTCGGAGGGTTCAAGAGGAGGAACGTCCTAGGGTTGAAGAGTCAGAAGGTTGGAGGGTTGAAGAATCGGAAGGTCGGAGAGCGGAAGAATCGGAAGGTCGGAGGGCTGAAGAGTCGGAAGGTCGGAGGGTTGAAGAGGCGGACGGTCGGAGAGTTGAAGATGCTTAAGGTCGGAGTTTGAAGAGTCGGAAGGTCGCAATGTTGAAGAGTAGGAAGGTCAGAGGGTTCAAGAGCCGGAACGTTGGAAGGATGAAAAGTCGGAAGGTCGGAGGGTTCAACAGTAGGAAGGTCGGAGGGTTAAAGATTCGGAAGGTCCTAGGGTTGAAGAGTCGGAAGGTTGGAGGGTTGAAGATTCGGAAGGTCCTAGGGTTGAAGAGTCGGAAGGTTGGAGGGTTGAAGAGTCGGAAGGCCGGAGGGTTGAAGTGTCGGAAGGTCGGAGTTTGAAGAGTCGGAAGGTGGCAAGGTTGAAGATTCGGAAGGTCGGAGGGTTGAAGAGCCGGAAGGTCCTAGGGTTAAAGAGTCGCAAGGTCGGAGGGTTGAAGAGCCTGAACATCGGAGGGATGAAGAGTCGGAAGGTCGGAGGTTTTAATAGTGGGAAGGTCGGAGGGTTGAAGAATCGGAAGGTCGGTGTGCTGAGGAGTTGGAAGGTCCGAGGGTTAAAGAGTCGGAAGGTCGGAGGGTTGAAGAGTCGGAACATCGGAGGGATAAAGAGTGGAACGGTCGGAGGGTTCAAGAGTAGGAAGGTCGGAGGGTTGAAGAATCGGAAGGTCGGAGGGCTGAAGAGTCGGAAGGCCCTAGGGTTTAAGAGTCGCAAGGTCGGAGGGTTGAAGAGTCGGGAGGTCGGGGGGGTTGAAAAGTTAGAAGGTCGAAGGGGTTGAAGAATCGGAAGGGTGGAGTGTTGAAGAGTCGGAAGGTCGGGGGTTGAAGACTCGGAAGGTCGGAAGGTTGAAGAGTCGGAAGGTCGAAATTTGAAGAGTAAGATGGTCACAGGGTTGAAGAGTTGGAAGGGCGGAGGGATGAAGAGTCGGAAGGTCGGAGGGTTGAAGAGACGGAAGGTCGGAGGGATGAAGAGTCAGAAGGTCGGAGGGTTGAAGAGTTGGAATGTCGGAGTTTGAAGAGTCGAAAGGTCGCAATGTTGAAGAGTCGGAAGGTCGGAGGGTTCAAGAGCCGGAACGTCGGAAGGATGAAAAGTCGGAAGGTCGGAGGGTTCAACAGTAGGAAGGTCTGAGGGTTAAAGATTCCAAAGGTCCAAGGGTTGAAGAGTCGGAAGGTGGCAAGGTTGAAGATTCGGAAGGTCGGAGGGTTGAAGAGCCGGTACGTCGGAGGGATGAAGAGTAGGAAGGTCGGAGGGTTCATGAGTAGGAATGTCGGAGGGTTGAAGATTCGGAAGGTCCTATTGTTAAAGACTCGGAAGGTCGGAGGGTTGAAGAGCCTGAACATCGGAGGGATGAAGAGTCGGAAGGTTGGAGGTTTCAGGAGTAGGAAGGTCGGAGGGTTCAAGAGGAGGAACGTCTTAGGGTTGAAGAGTCAGAAGGTTGGAGGGTTGAAGAATCGGAAGGTCGGAGAGCGGAAGAATCGGAAGGTCGGAGGGCTGAAGAGTCGGAAGGTCGGAGGGTTGAAGAGGCGGACGGTCGGAGAGTTGAAGATGCTTAAGGTCGGAGTTTGAAGAGTCGGAAGGTCGCAATGTTGAAGAGTAGGAAGGTCGGAGGGTTCAAGAGCCTGAACGTCGGAAGGATGAAAAGTCGGAAGGTCGGAGGGTTCAATAGTAGGAAGGTCGGAGGGTTAAAGATTCGGAAGGTCCTAGGGTTGAAGAGTCGGAAGGTTGGAGGGTTGAAGATTCGGAAGGTCGGATTATGAAGAGTCGGAAGGTCGGAGTTTGAGGAGTCGTAAGATCGGAGGGTTGAAGAGTCTGAAGGTCAGAGTTTGAAGAGTCGGAAGGTCACAGGGTTGAAGAGACGGAAAGTCGGGGGGTTGAAGAGTCGGAAGGTCGGAAGGTTGAAGAGTCGGATGGTTAAGGAGTCAAAAGGTCAGAGGGTTGAAGAGTTGGAAGATCGGAATTTGAAGAGTCGAAAGGTCGCAGTTTTGAAGAGTCGCAAGGTCGGATGGTTGAAGAGTCGGTAGGTAAGAGGGATGAAGAGTCGGAACGTCAGAGGAATGAAGAGTCGGAAGGTCGGAGGGTTCAAGTGTCGGAAGGTCGGATGGTTGAAGATTCAGAAGGTCGGAGGGTTGAAGATTCGGAAGGTCCTAGGGTTGAAGAGACGGAAGGTCGGGGGTTGAAGAGTCGGAAGGTCGGAGGGTTTGAGGAGTCGGAACGTCGGATGGATGAAGAGTCGGAAGGTCAGAGGGTTCAAGAGTAGGAAGATCGGAGAGTTGAAGATTCAGTAGGTCCTAGGGTTGAAGAGTCGGAAGGTCGGAGGGTTGAAGAGTCGGAAGGTCGGAGGGATGAAGAGTCGGAAGGTCGGAGGGTTGAAGAGTTGGAAGGTCGGAGTTTGAAGAGTCGGAAGGTCGCGAGGTTGAAGAGTCGGAAGGTCGGAGGGTTGGAGAGCCGGAACGTTGGAAGGATGAAGAGTCGGAAGGTCGGAGGGTTGAAGAGTAGGAAGGTCGGAGGGTTGAAGATTCGGAAGGTCCTAGGGTTGAAGAGTCGGACGGTCGGAGGGTTGAAGAGTCGGAAGGTCGGATGGATGAAGAGTCAGAAGGTCGGAGGGTTGAAGTGTCGGAAGGTCGGAGTTTGAAGAGTCGGAAGGTGGCAAGGTTGAAGATTCGGAAGGTCGGAGGGTTGAAGAGCCGGAAGGTCCTAGGGTTAAAGAGTCGGAAGGTCGGAGGGTTGAAGAGCCTGAACATCGGAGGGATGAAGAGTCGGAAGGTTGGAGGTTTCAAGAGTAGGAAGGTCGGAGGGTTCAAGAGGAGGAACGTCCTAGGGTTGAAGAGTCAGAAGGTTGGAGGGTTGAAGAATCGGAAGGTCGGAGGGCGGAAGAATCGCAAGGTCGGAGGGCTGAAGAGTCGGAAGGTCGGAGGGTTGAAGAGGCGGAAGGTCGGAGGGTTGAAGAGTCGGAACGTCGGAGAGATAAAGAGTGGAAAGGTCGGAGGGTTCAAGAGTATGAAGGTCCTAGGGTTTAACAGTCTGAAGGTCGGAGGGTTGATGACTCAGAAGGAAGGAGGGTTGAAGAGTCAGAAGGTCGGAGGGTTGAAGTGTCGGAAGGTGGGAGGGTTGAAGAGTTGGAAGGTCGGAGTTTGAAGAGTCGGAAGGTCACATGGTTGAAGAGATGCAAGGTTGGGGGGTTGAATAGACGGAAGGTAGGAAGGTTGAAGAGTCGGATGGTTAAAGAGTCGAAAGGTCAGAGGGTTGAAGAGTTGAAGGTCGGAGGGTTGAAGTCGGAAGGTAAGAGGGATGAAGAGTCGGAACGTCCTAACGTCGGAACGTCGGAGGGATAAAGAGTCGGAAAGTCGGAGGGTTCAAGAGTAGGATGGTCGGAGGGTTGAAGAGTCGAAAGGTTGGAGGGTTGAAGAGTCAGAAGGTCGTAGGGGTTGAAGAGTTGGAAGGTCGGAGTTTGAAGAGTCGGAAGGTCGCAAAGTTGAAGAGTCGGAATGTCAGAGAGTTGAATAGTCGGAACGTCAAAGGGATGAAGAGTCGGCAGGTCGAAGGGTTCAAGAGTAGGAAGGATGGAGGGTTCACGAGTAGGAAGGTCCTAGGGTTTAAGAGTTGGAAGGTCAGAGGGTTGAAGAATCGGAAGGTCGGAGGCTTGAAGAGTCGGAAGGTTGGAGGGTTGAAGAGTCGGAAGGTCACAGGGTTGAAGAGACGGAAGGTCGGGGGGTTGAAGAGTCAGAAGGTCGGAGTTTGAAGAGTCGGAAGGTTACAGGGTTGAAGAGTCAGAAGGTCTTGCGGTTGAAGAGTGAGAAGGGTGGAGTGTTGAAGGGACAAAAGGTCCTCGGGCTGAAGAGTCGGAAGGTCGGAAGGTTGAAGATTCGGAAGGTCACAAGGTTAAAGAGTCGGAAGGTCTGAGTGTTGAAGCATGGGAACTTCAGAGGGATGAAGAGTCTTAAGGTCGAAAGGTTTAGGAGTCGGAAGGTCGGAGGGTTGAAGATTCGGAAGGTCGGAAGGTTTAGGAATCGGGAGGTCAGAGGTTCAGGAGTCGGAAGATTGCAGGGTTGAAGAGTCGGATGGTCACAGGGTTGAAGAGTCAGAAGATTGGAGGGCGGAAGAGTCGGAAGGACGGAGGGTTTAAGAGTCAGAAGGTCGGAGGGATGAAGAGTCCGAAGGTCGGAGGGTTGAAGAGTTGGAAGGTCGGAGTTTGAAGAGTCGGAAGGTCGCAAAGCTGAAGAGTCGGAAGGTCGGAGGGTTCAAGAGTAGGAAGTTCGGAGGTTTGAAGATTCAGAAGGTCCTAGGGTTGAAGAATCGGAAGGTTGGAGGGTTGAAGAGTCGGAAGGTCGGATTGATGAAGAGTCGGAAGGTCGGAGGGTTGAAGTGTCGGAAGGTCGGAGTTTGAAGAGTCGGAATGTCGGAGTTTGAAGAGTCGGAAGGTCGGAGGGTTGAAGAGCCTGAACATCGGAGGGATAAAGAGTGGAACGGTCGGTGGGTTCAAGAGTAGGAAGGTCGGAGGGTTGAAGAATCGGAAGGTCGGAGGGCTGAAGAGTCGGAAGGTCCTAGGGTTTAAGAGTCGCAAGGTCGGAGGGTTGAAGAGTCGGAAGGTCCGAGTTTGAAGAGTCGGAAAGTCACTGGGTTGAAGAGACTGAAGGTCGGAAGGTTGAAAAGTCGGATGGTTAAAGAGTCGAAAGGTCAGTGGGTTGAAGAGTTGGAAGGTCGGAGGGTAGAAGAGTCGGAAGGTAAGAGGGATAAAGAGTCGGGTGGTTGGAGGGTTCAAGTGTCGGAAGGTCGGATGGTTGAAGATTCAGAAGGTTGGAGTTTAAAGAGTCGGAAGGTCGGAGGGTTGGAGATTCGGAAAGTCCTAGGGTAGAAGAATCAGAAGGTCGGAGGGTTAAAGAGTCGGAAGGTCGGAAGGTTGAAGAATCGGAAGGTCGGAGTTTGAAGAGTCGGAAGGTCACAGGGTTGAATAGACGGAAGGTCTAGGGGTTGAAGAATCGGAAGGTCGGAGGGCTGAAGAGTCGGAAGGTTGGAGGGTTTAAGAGTCGGAAGGTCGGAGGGTTGAAGAGTCGGAACGTTGGAGGGATAAAGAGTGGAAAGGTCGGAGCATTCAAGAGTAGGAAAGTCGTAGGGTTGAAGATTCGGAAGGTCCTAGAATTGAAGAGTCGGAAGGTCGGAGGGTTAAAGAGTGGGAAGGTCGGAGGGTTAAAGAGTCGGAAGGTCGGAGGGTTGATGTCAGAAGGTCGGAAAGTTGAAGAGACGGAAGGTCGGAGGGTTGAAGAGTCGGAGGGTTGAAGTGTCGGAAGCTCTTAAGGTTGAAGAGTCGGGGGGATTGAAGAGTCGGATGGTCGAAGGGGTTGAAGAGTCGGAAGATCGGAGTGTTGAAGAGTCGAAAGGTTGGGGGGATTGAAGACTCCGAAGGTCGGAGGGTTGAAGAGTCGGAAGGTCGGAGTTTGAAGAATCGGAAGGTCGCAAGGTTGAAGAGTCGGAATGTCGGAGGGTTGAAGAGTCGGAACTCCGGAGGGATGAAGAGTCGGAAGGTCGAAGGGTTCAAGAGTAGGAAGGTGTGAGGGTTCACGAGTAGGAAGGTCCTAGGGTTTAAGAGTCAGAAGGTCAGAGGGTTGAAGAATCGGAAGGTCGGAGGGTTGAAGAGTCGGAAGGAAGGAGGGTTGAAGAGTCAGAAGGTTGGGGGTTGAAGTGTCGGAAGGTCGGAAGGATGAAGAGTCGGATAATCGGATGGTTAAAGAGTCGGATAATCGGATGGTTAAAGAGTCGGAAGGTTAGAGGGTTGAAGACTCAGGAAGATCGAAATTTGAAGAGTCGGAAAGTCGCTGGGTGGTTGAAGATTCGGAAGGTCCTAGGGTTGAAGAATAGGAAGGTCGGAGAGTTGAAGAATCGGAAGGTTGAAGAGTCTGAAGGTCGGAGGGTTGAAGAGTCGGAAAGTCGGAGGGCTGAAGAGTCAGAAGGTCGGAGTTTGAAGAGTCGGAAGGTCACAGGGTTGAAGAGACGGAAGGTCGGGGGATTGAAGAGTAAGAAGGTCGGAGTTTGAAAAGTCGGAAGGTTACAGGGTTGAAGAGTCAGAACGTCGGGGGGTTGAAGAGTGAGAAGGGTGGAATGTTGAAGGGACAAAAGGTCCTAGGGCTGAAGAGTCGGAAGGTCGGAGGGTTGAAGATTCGGAAGGTCGAAGGGTTTAGGAATCGGGAGGTCGGAGGGTTCAAGAGTCGGAAGATTGCAGGGTTGAAGAGTCGAAAGGCCGGAGTTTGAAGAGTCGGAAGGTCACAAGGTTAAAGAGTCGGAAGGTCGGAGTGTTGAAGCATGGGAACTTCAGAGGGATGAAGAGTCGGAAGGTCGAAAGGTTTAGGAGTCGGAAGGTCGGAGGGTTGAAGATTCGGAAGGTCGGAAGGTTTAGGAATCGGGAGGTCGGAGGGTTCAGGAGTCGGAAGATTGCAGGGTTGAAGAGTCGGAAGGTCTCAGGGTTGAAAAGACGGAAGGTCGGAGGGTTGAAAAGACGGAAGGTCGGAGGGTTGTAGAGTCGGAAGGTCGGAAGGTTGAAGGGTTGAAGAGTCGGAAGGTCGGAGGTGTGAAGAATCGGAAAGTTGGAAGGTTGAAGAGTCGGAAGGTCGGCGGTTGAAGAGTCGGAAGGTCGGAGGTGTGAAGAATCGGAAAGTCGGAAGGTTGAAGAGTCGGAAGGTCGGAGAGTTGAAGAGACGGAAGGTCGGAGGGTTGAAGAGTCGGAAGGTCGGAGGGTTGAAGAGTCAGAAGGTCTGACGGTTGAAGAGCTGGAAGGTCGGAGGGTTGAAGAGATCCAAGATTGGAGGATTGAAGAGTCGGAAGGTCGGAGGGATGAAGTGTCGTGAGGTTGAAGGGTTGAAGAGTCGGAAGGTCGGAGGTGTGAAGAATCGGAAAGTTGGAAGGTTGAAGAGTCGGGAGATCGGAAAGTTGAAGAGTCGGAAGGCCAGAAGGTTGAATAGTAGGAAGATTGAAGAGTCGGAAGGTCGGAGGTTAGAAGACTTTGAAGGTCGGAAGGTTGAAGAGTCGGAAGGTCGGCGGTTAGAAGAGTTTGAAGGTCGAAGGCTGAAGAGTCGGAGGGTTGAAGAGTTGGAGGTTTGAAGAGTTGGATGTTCCGAAGGTTGAAGAGTCGGAAGGTAGGATGTTAGAGGAGTCGGATGGTCGGAGGGTTGAAGAGTCGGAATGTCGGATGTTAGAGGAGTTGGATGGTCGGAGGATTGAAGAGTTGGAAGGTCAGAGGGTTGTAGAGTTGGAAGGTCGGAGGGTTGAAGTGTCGGAGGGTTGAAGGGTTGAAGAGTCGGAAGGTCGGAGGTGTGAAGAATCGGAAAGTTGGAAGGTTGAAGAGTCGGAAGGTCGGATTGTTGAAGAGTCGGAAGGTCCGAAGGTTGAAGAGTCGGAAGGTCGGAGGGTTGAAGAGTCGGAGGGTTGAAGATTCGGAGGGTCCAAAGGTTGAAGAGTCGGAAGGTCGGAGGGTTGAGGAGTCGGAGGGTTGAAGAGTCGGAGGGTCGTAGGGTTAAAGAGTCGAAGGGTCCGAAGGTTGAAGAGTCAGAAGGTCGGAGGGTTGAAGAGTCAGAGGGTCCGAAAATTGAAGAGTCGGAAGGTCGGAGGGTTGAAGTGTCGGAAGGTCGGAGGGTTGAAGAGCCTGAACATCGGAGGGATAAAGAGTGGAACGGTCGGAGGGTTCAAGAGTAGGAAGGTCGGAGGGTTGAAGAATCGGAAGGTCGGAGGGCTGAAGAGTCGGAAGGTCCTAGGGTTTAAGAGTCGCAAGGTCGGAGGGTTGAAGAGTCGGAAGGTCCGAGTTTGAAGAGTCGGAAAGTCACTGGGTTGAAGAGACTGAAGGTCGGAAGGTTGAAGAGTCGGATGGTTAAAGAGTCGAAAGGTCAGTGGGTTGAAGAGTTGGAAGGTCGGAGGGTTGAAGAGTCGGAAGGTAAGAGGGATAAAGAGTCGGATGGTTGGAGGGTTCAAGTGTCGGAAGGTCGGATGGTTGAAGATTCAGAAGGTCGGAGCTTAAAGAGTCGGAAGGTCGGAGGGTTGGAGATTCGGAAAGTCCTAGGGTAGAAGAATCGGAATGTCGGAGGGTTAACGAGTCGGAAGGTCGGAAGGTTGAAGAATCGGAAGGTCGGAGTTTGAAGAGTCGGAAGGTCACAGGGTTGAATAGACGGAAGGTCTAGGGGTTGAAGAATCGGAAGGTCGGAGGGCTGAAGAGTCTGAAGGTTGGAGGGTTTAAGAGTCGGAAGGTCGGAGGGTTGAAGAGTCGGAACGTTGGAGGGATAAAGAGTGGAAAGGTCGGAGCATTCAAGAGTAGGAAAGTCGGAGGGTTGAAGATTCGGAAGGTCCTAGAATCGAAGAGTCGGAAGGTCGGAGGGTTGAAGAGTGGGAAGGTCGGAGGGTTAAAGAGTCGGAAGGTTGGAGGGTTGAAGTCAGAAGGTCGGAAAGTTGAAGAGACGGAAGGTCGGAGGGTTGAAGAGCCGGGGGGATTGAAGAGTCGGAAGGTCGAAGGGGTTGAAGAGTCGGAAGATCGGAGTGTTGAAGAGTCGAAAGGTTGGGGGGGTTGAAGACTCCGAAGGTCGGAGGGTTGAAGAGTCGGAAGGTCGGAGTTTGAAGAATCGGAAGGTCGCAAGGTTGAAGAGTCGGAATGTCGGAGGGTTGAAGAGTCGGAACTCCGGAGGGATGAAGAGTCGGAAGGTCGAAGGGTTCAAGAGTAGGAAGGTGTGAGGGTTCACGAGTAGGAAGGTCCTAGGGTTTAAGAGTCGGAAGGTCAGAGGGTTGAAGAATCGGAAGGTCGGAGGGTTGAAGAGTCGGAAGGAAGGAGGGTTGAAGAGTCAGAAGGTTGGGGGTTGAAGTGTCGGAAGGTCGGAAGGTTGAAGAGCCGGGGGGATTGAAGAGTCGGAAGGTCGAAGGGGTTGAAGAGTCGGAAGATCGGAGTGTTGAAGAGTCGAAAGGTTGGGGGGGTTGAAGACTCCGAAGGTCGGAGGGTTGAAGAGTCGGAAGGTCGGAGTTTGAAGAATCGGAAGGTCGCAAGGTTGAAGAGTCGGAATGTCGGAGGGTTGAAGAGTCGGAACTCCGGAGGGATGAAGAGTCGGAAGGTCGAAGGGTTCAAGAGTAGGAAGGTGTGAGGGTTCACGAGTAGGAAGGTCCTAGGGTTTAAGAGTCGGAAGGTCAGAGGGTTGAAGAATCGGAAGGTCGGAGGGTTGAAGAGTCGGAAGGAAGGAGGGTTGAAGAGTCAGAAGGTTGGGGGTTGAAGTGTCGGAAGGTCGGAAGGTTGAAGAGTCGGATAATCGGATGGTTAAAGAGTCGGATAATCGGATGGTTAAAGAGTCGGAAGGTTAGAGGGTTGAAGACTCAGGAAGATCGGAATTTGAAGAGTCGGAAAGTCGCTGGGTGGTTGAAGATTCGGAAGGTCCGAGGGTTGAAGAGTAGGAAGGTCGGAGAGTTGAATCGGAAGGTCGGAGGGTTGAAGAGTCGGAAGGTTAAAGAGTCTGAAGGTCGGAGGGTTGAAGAGTCGGAAGGTCGGAGGGCTGAAGAGTCAGAAGGTCGGAGTTTGAAGAGTCGGAAGGTCACAGGGTTGAAGAGACGGAAGGTCGGGGGATTGAAGAGTAAGAAGGTCGGAGTTTGAAGAGTCGGAAGGTTACAGGGTTGAAGAGTCAGAACGTCGGGGGGTTGAAGAGTGAGAAGGGTGGAATGTTGAAGGGACAAAAGGTCCTAGGGCTGAAGAGTCGGAAGGTCGGAGGGTTGAAGATTCTTAAGGTCGAAGGGTTTAGGAATCGGGAGGTCGGAGGGTTCAAGAGTCGGAAGGTCGGAGTGTTGAAGCATGGGAGCTTCAGAGGGATGAAGAGTCGGAAGGTCGAAAGGTTTAGGAGTCGGAAGGTCGGAGGGTTGAAGATTCGGAAGGTCGGAAGGTTTAGGAATCGTGAGGTCAGAGGGTTCAGGAGTCGGAAGATTGCAGAGTTGAAGAGTCGGAAGGTCTCAGGGTTGAAGAGTCAGAAGATTGGAGGGTTGAAGTAACGGAAGGTCGGAGAGTTGATGAGTCGGAAGACCGGAGGGTTGAAAAGACGGAAGGTCGGAGGGTTGTAGAGTCGGATGGTCGGAAGGTTGAAGAGCCGGAATGTCGGAGGGTTGAAGAGTCGGAAGGTCAGAGGGTTGTAGAGTTGGAAGGTCGGAGGGTTGAAGGGTTGAAGAGTCGGAAGGTCGGAGGTGTGAAGAATCGGAAAGTTGGAAGGTTGAAGAGTCGGAAGGTTGAAGAGACGGAAGGTCGGCGGTTGAAGAGTCGGAAGGTCGGAGGTGTGAAGAATCGGAAAGTCGGAAGGTTGAAGAGCCGGAAGGTCGGAGAGTTGAAGAGACGGAAGGTCGGAGGGTTGAAGAGTCGGAAGGTCGGAGGGTTGAAGAGTCAGAAGGTCTGATGGTTGAAGAGCTGGAAGGTCGGAGGGTTGAAGAGATCCAAGATTGGAGGATTGAAGAGTCGGAAGGTCGGAGGGATGAAGTGTCGGAGGGTTGAAGGGTTGAAGAGTCGGAAGGTCGGAGGTGTGAAGAATCGGAAAGTTGGAAGGTTGAAGAGTCGGGAGATCGGAAAGTTGAAGAGTCGGAAGGTCGGCGGTTGAAGAGTTGGAAGGTCGGAGGTGTGAAGAATCGGAAAGTCGGAAGGTTGAAGAGTCGGAAGGTCGGAGGGTTTAAGAGTCAGAATGTCGGAGGGTTGAAGAGTCGGAAGGCCAGAAGGTTGAATAGTAGGAAGATTGAAGAGTCGGAAGGTCGGAGGTTAGAAGACTTTGAAGGTCGGAAGGTTGAAGAGTCGGAAGGTCGGCGGTTAGAAGAGTTTGAAGGTCGAAGGCTGAAGAGTCGGAGGGTTGAAGAGTTGGAGGTTTGAAGAGTTGGATGTTCCGTAGGTTGAAGAGTCGGAAGGTAGGATGTTAGAGGAGTCGGATGGTCGGAGGGTTGAAGAGTCGGAATGTCGGATGTTAGAGGAGTTGGATGGTCGGAGGATTGAAGAGCCGGAGGGTTGAAGAGTCGGAGGGTTGAAGAGTCAGAGGGTCTGAAGGTTGAAGAGTCGGAAGGTCGGATTGTTGAAGAGTTGGAGGGTCCGAAGGTTGAAGAGTCGGAAGGTCGGAGGGTTGAAGAGTCGGAGGGTTGAAGATTCGGAGGGTCCAAAGGTTGAAGAGTCGGAAGGTCGGAGGGTTGAGGAGTCGGAGGGTTGAAGAGTCGGAGGGTCGTAGGGTTAAAGAGTCGGAGGGTCCGAAGGTTGAAGAGTCGGAAGGTCGGAGGGTTGAAGAGTCAGAGGGTCGGAGGGTTGAAGATTCGGAAGGTCGAAGAGTTGAAAAATCTGAAGGTCGGAGGGTTGAAGAGTCTGAAAGTCGGAGGTTGGAAGGTCGGATGGTTGGAGGTCGGAAGGTCGGATGGTTGGAAGGTCGGATGGTCGGAAGATTGAAAGGTAGGAGGGTCGGGATGTCAGAAGGTCGTAGGGTCGGAAGGTAGGAGGTTGGAAGGTCGGATGGTCGGAAGGTAGGAAGGTCAGAAGGTCGTAGGGTCGGAGGTTGGAAGGTCGGATGGTCGGAAGGTAGGAGGGTAGGGAGGTCAGAAGGTCGTAGGGTCGGAGGTTGGAAGGTCGGATGGTCGGAAGGTACGAGGGTAGGGAGGTCAGAAGGTCGTAGGGTCGGAGGTTGGAAGGTCGGATGGTCGGAAGGTACGAGGGTAGTGAGGTCAGAAGGTCGTAGGGTCGGAGGTTGGAAGGTCGGAGGTGTCGGAAAAAACGATACCATTTACTATCTAATAACATCAAATTAATTTAATAATTCTGAGGAGTAGTATCAGTGTTCATCATATCGAAATATTGGACTCCGACCCATGTTTCTCCTCCCCCCCCCCACCCCCTGTTCCTCCCAGGAATTATGCTTGACAAAAGGACACCATTTACTAACCATTGATACAACATGCAAATATTATTGCTGCTGATTTGTACTAACAACTTAACCTAAAGTTTATTCTTTATTTATTCAAAGAAAACGTGATTGCAGTGGAAACGTCCTCGAAAGAAAACGAGGATATCATTTCCGTGTTGCTATTAAATTCACTAGCTAATAATAATGGGAATTCTTCTTAAAACATCAGTTTCTGGACTGTAAACATCATAAGACCATTTCACTTGAACGTACTTAATTATCAGTACTAAAATAAATGAAATATAAATCCTCTTTCAACTTCTTGATAAAAACGCATCAGGAGAAAAAAACTTGTGCTGGAGGGAGAGAGGGTGTCGCCCTTTTTGAGTCCGGAAGGTTAAAATGTGTCGTGTTGACCTCTCGAGTACTTGTGCATAACACTAAGTTATTGTCGAGGAGTTGGACAGCACAAATCAACGCCATCATGTCGAGGGAAGGCGTTGCATCCGTAAAGTATACTAAATGATTTGTAGAACTCTATTGGTGGTGTAATTTACTGTAATTGTTATGCCGCCTGTTATGGTTATGCCGTACAGCCATCTTGGAGTACTTTTGTTATATAAATGATTGTCACTGCCATCTTGGACGTTCGCTGTTAATGAAGTTCCCTGAATAAGTGATGCCCCTGGCGGCCATCTTGGTCTACCTCTGTCCCCGTGAACGGTTTTTAGTCGGACAAGTTCCTTATATATCACAGTTGTCCCTTGAGGCCTGTGGGGCTGTAGTGACCATCTTGATGTGAAGATTATTGTCTGGGTATTCTTACCATGGTATATTGAAGTATACTCGTTATAATCTGTGGTGTCACTCTCCCTCCTGTGGTGAATGCATCACTCTCCCTCCTGTGGTGTATGGGTCACTCTCCCTCCTGTGGTGTATGGGTCACTCTCCCTCCTGTGGTGTATGGGTCACTCTCCCTCATGTGGTGTATGGGTCACTCTCCCTCATGTGGTGTATGGGTCACTCACCCTCCTGTGGTGTATGGGTCACTCTCCTTCCTGTGGTGTATGGGTCACTCTCCTTCCTGTGGTGTATGGGTCACTCTCCCTCATGGGATGTATGGGTCACTCTCCCTCATGTAGTGTATGGGTCACTCTCCCTCATGTGGTGTATGGGTCACTCTCCCTCCTGTGGTGTATGGGTCACTCACCCTCCTGTGGTGTATGGGTCACTCTCCCTCCTGTGGTGTATGGGTCACTCACCCTCCTGTGGTGTATGGGTCACTCTCCCTCCTGTGGTGTATGGGTCACTCTCCCTCCTGTGGTGTATGGGTCACTCACCCTCCTGTGGTGTATGGGTCACTCTCCTTCCTGTGGTGTATGGGTCACTCTCCTTCCTGTGGTGTATGGGTCACTCTCCCTCAAGGGATGTATGGGTCACTCTCCCTCATGTAGTGTATGGGTCACTCTCCCTCATGTGGTGTATGGGTCACTCTCCCTCCTGTGGTGTATGGGTCACTCACCCTCCTGTGGTGTATGGGTCACTCTCCCTCCTGTGGTGTATGGGTCACTCTCCCTCATATGATGTATGGGTCACTCTCCCTCATGTGGAGTATGGGTCACTCTCCCTCATGTGGAGTATGGGTCACTCTCCCTCATGTGGTGTATGGGTCACTCTCCCTCAAGTGGAGTATGGGTCACTCTCCCTCATGTGGTGTATGGGTCACTCTCCCTCATGTGGAGTATGGGTCACTCTCCCTCATGTGGTGTATGGGTCACTCTCCCTCATGTGGAGTATGGGTCACTCTCCCTCATGTGGTGTATGAGCCACTCTCCCTCATGTGGTGTATGAGCCACTCTCCCTCATGTGGTGTATGGGTCACTCTCCCTCATGTGGAGTATGGGTCACTCTCCCACATGTGGTGTATGGGTCACTCTCCCTCATGTGGTGTATGGGTCACTCTCCCTCATGTGGTGTATGGGTCACTCTCCATCATGTGGTATATGGGTCACTCTCCCTCAAGTGGAGTATGGGTCACTCTCCCACATGTGGTGTATGGGTCACTCTCCCTCATGTGGAGTATGGGTCACTCTCCCTCATGTGGTGTATGGGTCACTCTCCCTCATGTGGTGTATGGGTCACTCTCCCTCAAGTGGAGTATGGGTCACTCTCCCACATGTGGTGTATGGGTCACTCTCCCACATGTGGTGTATGAGCCACTCTCCCTCATGTGGTGTATGGGTCACTCTCCCTCATGTGGTGTATGGGTCACTCTCCCTCAAGTGGAGTATGGGTCACTCTCCCACATGTGGTGTATGGGTCACTCTCCCTCATGTGGTGTATGGGTCACTCTCCCTCATGTGGTGTATGGGTCACTCTCCATCATGTGGTATATGGGTCACTCTCCCTCAAGTGGAGTATGGGTCACTCTCCCACATGTGGTGTATGGGTCACTCTCCCTCATGTGGAGTATGGGTCACTCTCCCTCATGTGGTGTATGGGTCACTCTCCCTCATGTGGTGTATGGGTCACTCTCCCTCAAGTGGAGTATGGGTCACTCTCCCACATGTGGTGTATGGGTCACTCTCCCACATGTGGTGTATGAGCCACTCTCCCTCATGTGGTGTATGGGTCACTCTCCCTCATGTGGTGTATGGGTCACTCTCCCTCAAGTGGAGTATGGGTCACTCTCCCACATGTGGTGTATGGGTCACTCTCCCACATGTGGTGTATGAGCCACTCTCCCTCATGTGGTGTATGGGTCACTCTCCCTCATGTGGTGTATGGGTCACTCTCCCTCAAGTGGAGTATGGGTCACTCTCCCACATGTGGTGTATGGGTCACTCTCCCACATGTGGTGCATGAGCCACTCTCCTTCATGTGGTGTATGGGTCACTCTCCCTCATGTTGAGTATGAGTCACTCTCCCTCATGTGGTATATGGGTCACTCTCCCTCATGTGGTGTATGGGTCACTCTCCCTCATGTGGTGTATGGGTCACTCTCCCTCATGTGGTGTATGAGTCACTCTCCCTCATGTGGAGTATGGGTCACTCTCCCTCATGTGGTGTATGGGTCACTCTCCCTCATGTGGTGTATGGGTCACTCTCCCTCATGTGGAGTATGAGTCACTCTCCCTCATGTGGTATATGGGTCACTCTCCCTCATGTGGAGTATGGGTCACTCTCCCTCATGTGGAGTATGAGCCACTCTCCCTCATGTGGTATATGGGTCACTCTCCCTCATGTGGAGTATGAGTCACTCTCCCTCATGTGGTGTATGGGTCACTCTCCCTCATGTGGTGTATGGGTCACTCTCCCTTATGTGGTGTATGAGTCACTCTCCCTCATGTGGAGTATGGGTCACTCTCCCTCATGTGGTGTATGGGTCACTCTCCCTCATGTGGTGTATGGGTGACTCTCCCTCATGTGGAGTATGAGTCACTCTCCCTCATGTGGTATATGGGTCACTCTCCCTCATGTGGAGCATGGGTCACTCTCCCTCATGTGGTATATGGGTCACTCTCCATCATGTGGTGTATGGGTCACTCTCCCTCATGTGGTGTATGTGTCACTCTCCCTCATGTGGTGTATGGGTCACTCTCCCTCATGTGGTGTATGTGTCACTCTCCCTCATGTGGTGTATGGGTCACTCTCCCTCCTGTGGTGTATGGGTCACTCTCCCTCCTGTGGTGTATGGGTCACTCTCCCTCCTGTGGTGTATGGGTCACTCTCCCTCCTGTGGTGTATTGGTCACTCTCCCTTATGTGGTGTATGAGTCACTCTCCCTCATGTGGAGTATGGGTCACTCTCCCTCATGTGGAGTATGGGTCACTCTCCCTCATGTGGAGTATGGGTCACTCTCCCTCATGTGGTACTACAAGTACTACTTTCTCCCCTTCTCCTCCTCTGCCTCTCTTTCCTTCCCTTCCAGGAGGAAGTGGAGGAGTAAGAGAAGGGGAGGAAGTGGAGGAGGAAGAGAAGAGGAGGAAGCGGAGGAGGAGGAGGAGAGGGGAGGAAGTGGAGGAGAGGGGAGGAAGTGGAGGAGGAGGTGAGGAAGTAGAGGAGGATGAGGAGGAGGAGGAGGAGGAGGAGGAGGAGGAGGAGGAGGAGGAGGAGGAGGAGGAGGAGGAGGAGGAGAAGGAGGAGGAGGATGTAAAAAATTAAGTTTTAGAAAAGGAGGAGACGAAGGAGATGGATGAGGAGGAAGAAGAGGAGGAGGAAGAAGAAGAAGAAGAAGAAGAAGAAGAAGAAGAAGAAGAAGAAGAAGAAGAAGAAGAAGAAGAAGAAGAAGAAGAAGAAGAAGAAGAAGAAGAAGAAGAAGAAGACTAAAAGGAAGAAAACCCCCAAACTGGACTCCCTGAAGAGGAACCCAAAGTATAAACCTCCTATGTCATAACAACCACAAAGCTGGAGTCTTCACGCTGGAACCCACCAACCAAAACTGCATCATCTGGAAACCCCAAACACGCGGGAAAATAATAGTTAACAACAAAAACAATCATAGAATTAACAAGAAAACACGAACAGTCTGAGAAAAAATTTAACAAAAGCCTGCAAATTGGTGACTGAAATAGAAGACACATAACAAATACAACATAAATGTCAGAACAAAAACAATGGTAGTGGATGAGAGAGAAGAAAAACATTGGTAGTAGATGAGAGAGAAGAAAAACATTGGTAGTGGATGAGAGAGAAGAAAAACATTGGTAGTGGATGAGAATGAACAAAAACAATGGGAGTGGATGAGAGAGAAAAATAATGGTAGTGGATGAGAGAGAAGGAAAACAATGGTGGTAGATGAGAGAGAAGAAAAACAATGGTAGTGGATGAGAAGAAAAACAATGGTAGTGGATGAGAAGAAAAACAATGGTAGTGGATGAGAGAGAACAAAAACAATGGAATTGGATAAGAAAGGACAAAAACAATGGAAGAGGATGACAGAGCACAACAAAATAGAAATGGATGACAAAGAACGAAAACTAGAAATAGATAACGGGACAAAAACACAGGAAATGGATGTGGAAGAACAAAACACAGGAAACAGACGAGTAAGAACAACACGCTTCAACAATTTTAGGACACATTAACGAACAAGGAAATAACACAGCCAGCTTAAACAAAGGGACACCAAGGAAGGGAGGAAACAATGAAGAATATTAGAGTGTGAACAATTTACTAAAATGGATAATCCACAAAAGGCGAGGATTGGGAGATATAGAGATAATAGGATAATTGGAGAAGAGGGGGAGGATGTAAATAGAACTTCTGAAGCAAGGAACACAGAGAGCTTGAGAAATATCACGATTTAGAATATAAAGTATAAAGAGGTACATGCCTCTTTCACTAACTAATGAGAGGTGTAAGACAATGGAAGAATAGTTAGATAATGGGAGAGTCGTTAGACAATGGGACAATTGAGACAATGGGGTAGTCGTTAGCGAATGGGAGAGTCGTTAGACAATGGCAGAGTCGTTAGACAATGACAGAGTCGTTAGACAATGGGAGAATAGATAATGGGACAATAGTTAAGCAATGGGACAATAGTTAAACAATAGGACAATAGACAATGGGAGAAAAGTTAGACAATGGGAGAGTCGTTAGACAATGGGAGAGTAATTAGGCACTGGGAGAGTTGTCGGACAATGGGAGAGTCGTTAGGCAATAAGAGAGTCGTTAGACATTGGGACAATAGTTAGATAATGGAAGAGTAGTTAGACAATGGGAGAATAATTAGGTACTGGGAGAGTTGGCAGACAATGAGAGAGTGCTTACACACTACAAGTGATGTAGTGAATGACTACGACAGTTCACCGTAGTTACCGCACGGTTGTAGTCATACCATTTTTGTCGAGTCTTAGAAACCAATGGAATGCATGTAACCAATGGAATGTAAACCAATAAAGACAAATGCATACTTTTATTCAGATCTCAGATACCATCAGATGAGACAGGTTTTGTCATACAATTTTTTTCTGGACCCTTTGCAAAGATTGATGATAGCAGCAAATATTTTACACTGTCTCGTCAAAGATTGTGCATTTATACGAAATATTTGCTTTCCCAGTTGCTAGTCACAGATGACTTACTTGTATCAAATATTTCTCAGTGTCTAGTCTAAGATTGATTACCTTTAGCAAATATGTCTCAGTGTCTAGTCAAAGATTGTTCATTTGTATAAAATATTTCTCAGTGTCTAGTCAAAGGTGGTTTATTTGTATTAAATATTTCTCAGTGTCTAGTCATAGATCGCTGATTTGTATAAAATATTTCTCAGTGTCGGAAATTTTTCGACACACAATACTAACCCCTGACATACCAAGGCAAAACATCTATGTTAGGAACATACTAGTCTTACAAACCCACTAATAATCATAAGAGAATCATTAAAGGAACAATGTTTAAGGTCTTCTCAGAGAAAATGGGATGTTGCCTCGTAAGCTAATCCACTATATACGCACAATATTTCTCTTGCGAAAACATAAAACTTCGAGTCGAAAGGTTAAATATAATAAATAAAGTACTCTTTAGAGCTGGAATTAATTAAATAACAAACGAATCTAAGGTCTCCTTCCCTAAATGGATAAAGACGAAATCTGAACCGTGCTGATGGTTGGGTCCACAACGGAGTCGAGGGAAGGAGACGCGACGCCATTGTGTGCATGGACGTCCAGACGCTAACACTACCACTTCTCATTAACAGTCAACACTTCCACGTATCATCCATACTTCTCGCGAGTATAGGATCAAAGTCCGTTTAACCCACAATTTCGCTACTTTGGGAAGTATTGTACCCGGTCTACTTGTAACATACTTCACTTTATTGGCCAGTAATTTTGAGTAGTTTTGTAGTCCGGTTATGATGCCTTACGAGACCCCCGGAACGGGTAAGCCTTGTCTTAATTATAGAATATCTCTGTGAATACATGCTATGTATCATGGTAACAGTTTATTACTGATAAGTTACTCGGCAGGTGTAGTTCAACAGAGGAAGAGATAACATCGAGTCAACCTGTGGCAACACGAGACAGTCACGGTCGTCGTTAGGGCCCCATACAACGAGGTTCCTCACGTGACTGAAGGATGTCCACTACCTATTATCGGGCTGTATAAATTCTTTAGATAAAAAATAGTTACATTTTACTAACCCATTTAACAGTAGTGCTAACGTTAATGTATTAGCTTATTTATTATCCACTATTGGTGGTACAGGCTATGGACGTATACAAGCCCCTCCATACGTGTGAGCTGGATAACACCCAGCAGGATAACTTATATACATTCCTTGTTTATGTTATAATCTAAGATGAGGTCTGATAAAGACCTTTTGTGCCCTCTGTAATGCTTTTTGCACTACCGCTCACAGGATGGGTATGGGGTGCACAATAAACTAGCCGCCTCCGGCGGCAACAACAAAACAACAGTTCACTCTTAAATATACACCCCATTCTCAATTAATAATAATCCATTAACGTAAGTTGATTAAATAAATAATTTAATAACAATTAAATAAATTCCTGCTAGGAAAATTCCAACCCATCCTCCGAATTGACAGTACGGTTTAACACTAAGTGTAATAAGTACATTTCCTTACTGTCATTCATAGTACAAAATTGCACTTATGGGACTGTTACATTTATCTCCCCATTTATTCTCCTCGTTTTCTGTTAAGACACTCAGAATTTTATGGTGAAGTTTTCAAGTTCAATTTGCTATATTCAGGTTTTAAATATCAGGAATTTCTTTTTAAGTTTTATTAAGCAATAGATATTTTATAAAAAAAAAAATGAAAATATTCTGAGTTACTTTACAATTTATTGATATATTTTAATTTTGTTTTATTAGTTTTATAAAACTGCAATGTCAATATAGCTATAAGTTAAGTACTAATTGTAATTAATAAGCAATAAAATGCTTATTTTCAAACACTAAGAAGGTTAGGTAAGGTCGTGGTTTTCTATTCAGCTTTTCAGGTACACTCACATATTCACAATATATTTGACAGTACGGATTAATACTAAGTGAAAATAAGTACAATTCCTGACTTCTATGAAAAGTACATAATTGCACTTACTTCTGCTGTTACATTTATCTCCCCATTTTTGGAGGATGGTTATCTTGAGGTTATCTTGAGATGATTTCGGGGCTTTTAGTGTCCCCGCGGCCCGGTCCTCGACCAGGCCTCCACCCCCAGGAAGCAGCCCGTGACAGCTGACTAACTCCCAGGTACCTATTTACTGCTAGGTAACAGGGGCATTCAGGGTGAAAGAAACTTTGCCCATTTGTTTCTGCCTCGTGCGGGAATCGAACCCGCGCCACAGAATTACGAGTCCTGCGCGCTATCCACCAGGCTACGAGGCCCTTATGGGCTGGAAAATTTTCCACATTCAGTGTCTAATCATATATTGCTTATTTGTACTAAATACTTTCTGGTGCTCAGTCAGATATGTACTAAATATTTGTTAAAGTCTAGTCAAAGATTGCTTATCGATACCAAATCAAGTCAAACTTATCGATCAAGTCAAAGAATGCTTCCTTGTTTCAACATTTTTTTTCTATTATTTAGCCAAAGATTGCTTATTGAACATTAGAATTAAGGAAACTGCAGAAGCACTATCCACAAGATCCCATTCATATATATCTCCATATGGAGATATATCTCCATATGGAGATATATCTCCATATGGAGATATATATCCATATGGAGATATATATCCATATGGAGATATATATCCATATGGAGATATATAGAAATATTGCGCTTTTTCTTGTGTTCCTTTTTTGACGACTAATTATCTCACCTACAAGAATTAAGGAAACTATAGAAGGCCTATACATAGCAACTCCTATTTATATCCACCCCAACCATACACATGACCATCCTAGGCTTAATCATTCGCTTCTTTGATAACAACTCAATCATCTCATCATTAATAATTAAGAAACTGTAGAAGAGTTATCAGTTTGGGATTTATTTGACTCCCTAATAAAAATATTAAAATTAAAAGATCTAACTAGTAAACAACAAGAATGATAACAACAGACTTGGCTGTCTTCAGTGATAGTAGTCATATTCAGTGGCCCCTAAGAACACTGTATGGTCTTGCTCCAGTGGACTGTGTCTTGTCTAAGTGTTTCTCTGGTGGATTAGGGAGACCCGGAGGTAGTAAAGGAGCTGTCTTCATTTACCTGCCGGCTAATAAATCTCCTTTTATCCTGGTAAAGTAAAGACGTGTATACTGCAGCTGGCACTGATAACGGTTATATATTATCTTAGCCAATTCTTTTAGTTCTGGTATCTTACCATATATGAATTATATTATAAACATTGACAAGATTTAATATTTGTTTTTTATGATTGTGAGTCTCTCTATTGTAAAATGTATATATTTTAATTTATATTTACGCAATGGCAATATATTTAAATTATTTATTTGTTAAATATTGGTTAACGCAGTTAATTTATATTTAATTAAGTGGCAAGTAATTTACTGAATTAGGTTTGTTACAAGTTGCAACAAGTCTGCAAAGAAAAATTGGTTATGATTAAGGTATACTATTAGAAAAGTAGATCTATTTTTCCCTAGATAATCTCACCAAACTTTCCTTCCTATTATTTTTATATACATATTTTTTTTAATATATAAACAAGAGTTCTTACATTCTTGTAAAGCCACTAGCATGCACAACATTTCAGGCAGGTCCTTAATCCTAATTTTCCCCAGAACACGACCACCAAATCGTTTAATAACCAGGTACCTATTTACCGCTGGGTGAACAGAAGCTAAAGTTAAGGATTGGGGTCCAATCAATCCTCCCCGGCCAGGATATGAACCCAGGTCAAAGCTCTCGCTAAGCGCCGGGACGAGGGGCTTTACCACTGTGCCACGGGGCTGCTGTTAATGCAGTACCGAAGCTCAGTTTTATATTTGCTAAGGCTTAGCCCTCTTGGTGGGCCTGAGCTGGTAGTGAACTTCACTATCGTTGTTGAAGAGTTGTTGTAATGGTGTTCATTGTATCCTTTTCTGGGTGGCGCCTGACAGCTGGGTGGAGAGCGCTTCGGATTCGTAATCCTAAGGTCCCGGGTTTGATCCCCGGTGGAGGCGGAGACAAATGGACAAAATGTTTCTTTCACCCCTGATGCCCCTGTTACCTAGCAGTAAATAGGTACCTGGGAGATAGACAGCTGCTACGGGCTGCTTCCTGAAGGTGGAGGCCTGGTCGAGGACCGGGCCGCGGAAACACAAAGCCCCGAAAGCATCTCAAGATAACCTCAAGTTAACCAACCAGCCGCT
Source organism: Procambarus clarkii (assembly GCF_040958095.1). Taxonomy (NCBI): domain Eukaryota; kingdom Metazoa; phylum Arthropoda; class Malacostraca; order Decapoda; family Cambaridae; genus Procambarus; species Procambarus clarkii. Next base: position 19,982,506 of record NC_091190.1, on the reverse strand, counting down.
TCTGGTATGGCGTCGGGTGTAGCCTGTTGCTGCAGGTGTGGTGTTGGGTGTAGCCTGTTGCTGCAGGTGTGGTGTTGGGTGTAGCCTGTTGCTGCTGGTGTGGTGTTGGGTGTAGCCTGTTGCTGCTGGTGTGGTGTTGGGTGTAGCCTGTTGCTGCTGGTGTGGTGTTGGGTGTAGCCTGTTGCTGCTGGTGTGGTGTTGGGTGTAGCCTGTTGCTGCTGGTGTGGTGTTGGGTGTAGCCTGTTGCTGCTGGTGTGGTGTTGGGTGTAGCCTGTTGCTGCTGGTGTGGTGTTGGGTGTAGCCTGTTCCTGCAGGTGTGTCTTCAGTGAGGCCCCACCTCACACTTTATTCTGTATTTATGTATATTCTGGCTAGTACCCGGCCACGCGTTGCTGTGGCTCAGCAACAGCAATCTTCCCTGTCCCCCAGTCCTCCCCACCATTCCCCACTAACCTGTCCCTTTGTGCTCCCTACCATTCCCCACTCCAACATCCCCTCTACCTTCCCACCATGCCCTACTCCTCTGTCCCTTTGTGCTCCCCACCATTCCCCATTCCCCCATCCCCTCGTCCCCACCATCTCAAACTCTCCCGTCCCCTCCCCTCCCGTGTCCCCTCGTCTTCATCACCATCTCTCCCTTCCGTCTCCTCGTCATCCCCACCATTCCCCGCTCCTTCGTCCGATGCCTTTCCAAATGGTCTTATGTTCCCATCACTTAAATATAAGAAAAACAGTTAAAAAATGTAATGAAAATGCAAAAAAATTGAAAAATAAACAATACTCACGAAATGAACAGTATGGTAAACAATATAGCTCAATTCCAACGCAATGTCACAAAATAATTCAATAAAAAATTAAATAAATCGAAATCTATGAAAATAAAATTTATCCATGCATTCGGAAACATTGAAATGGAATTCGTAACATATTTAGAATAGCGTGCATGCTGCTAATATGTGCAACAGATGGCACTTTTTTTAAAAAACGCATGTGTTTTCCTGTCACAGGGGTGGCATCTATATAGTAGATACATAAAAAGATACGCCTATTCGAATGCAACGTTGTGTCAAAATTTCAAAGCAATTGGTAAAGAGGTTTTGAAGATTTCCCTCACATGAATAACACATGAAAAACACAGTTTTTCAGAAAAAAACATGTTTTTTTTTACCGTCACAGACGTGACATTAATAGAGTATGTATATAAAAACCTGCTTGGATGCGAATCGAATGTTGTGTGAAAATTTCAAAGCAATCGGTAAAAAACTTCCGGAGATTAGCAGTTATGCACAAACGAACATTTATATTTTTATTTATATAGATATATACACATACCAGCTGTACCCAGCCACAACAACCTTTTCCTTTTCTCCCAGAACTCCCCACCATTTCCCCTCTCCCGTCCCCTCATCCTCCCAACCATTCCTCACTCTCCTGTCCCTTCGTCCTTCCAATCATTCCCCATTCCCCTGTACCTCTCGTCCTCCCCACCATTTCCTCCCTCCCCTATTGGTGTGTCCTCCCTCACCATCCCTCACTCCACCGTCCCCTCGTCCTTCTTACCATTCCCCACTCCACCGTCCCCACGTACTCTCCCGCGGCCTCCCAATCATTTCCCTCTCCCCTGTTCCCTCGGTCTCTGCACCATCCCCCACTTTCCTGTCTTTTTGTCCTTCCCATCATTCTCCATTCCCCTGTCCCCTCGTCCCCACCATCCCCAACCCCCCGTCCCCTCGTCCTCCCAACCATTACCACCCCCTCCCTTGTCCCGTCGTCCTCAATACCATCCCCAAACCCCCTTCCACTCGTCCTCCCCACCAATCCCCACTCCATCATCCGATGCATTCCTAATGATCTGATGTTCCCATCAGAAAATTGGGAACATCAAATGATCTGATGTTCCCATCACTGAAATATAAGAAAAATAATTTAAAAACGAAATGAAAGACAATGAAGAAATAAAAAAAATGTGCAGCAACCGTAAACTTCCCTGTCCCCCAATCCTCACCCCCCCGTCCATGACTAACCGTTCATTTCATACACGAAATGAATGGTATGGTAAACAAAGCTCAGTTCCAACCCAGTGTCACAAAATAATTAAATAAAAATGAAAATAATTCGAAAACTATGAAAATTCAATTTATCAATGAAATTCGAAACATTGAAATGGAATCGTAACATATTTAGTATAGCGTGAGTTGTTCTTACGTGCAACAGATGGCGCTGTTTTTCAAAAATGCATGTTTTTACTGTCACAGTTGTGTGGCATCTATACTTATACTCACGAAATGAACGGTATGGTAAACAACACAGCTAAATTCCATCGCAACATCACACAAAATAATTCAATCAAAATAAAAATAAATCAAAATATATGAAAATATAATTTATCAATGCAATAGGAAAGATTAAAATTGGAATTGTAACATATATATTATAGTGTGTATGGCTCTTATGTGCAACAGATGGCGCTGTTTCTTAAAAATAGAATATTTTTTACCATTTACAAGTGTGGCATTTATACTGATAATTACGAAATGAACGGTGTGGTAAAAACACAGCTCAATTCCAACACAATGTCACACAAAATAATTATATCAAAATTAAAATAAATCGAAATCTATGAAAATTCTATATATTAATGCAATCGAAAACATTGAAGTGGAAATCATAATATATTTATTATAGAGTGTATGTATGTATATATATATATATATATATATATATATATATATTTATATATATATATATATATATATATATATATATATATATATGTATATATATATATATATATATATATATATATATATATATATATATATATATATATATATATATATATATATATATATATATATATTATTAAATATGACCGAAAAAGTAAGATTAATAATTCTAACACGAATTTTCTCAATCTTTCTTACATTTCTTTTCACTGTTGGAGGTAAATCGAAAATCAATTCTCCAAAATTCATTTTTATTTCTAGTCTGACGCGACACGAGCGCGTTTCGTAAAACTTATTACATTTTCAAAGACTTCAGTTTACAAATACACAACTGAATAGAACTTACGCATCTCCGATTTTATATCTACATTTGAGTGAGGTGGATGGGGTGAGGTGGCATTAATAGGGTATTAATTTCATCAACAATATATATATATATATATATATATATATATATATATGTATATATATATATATATATATATATATATATATATATATATATTAGTATATTTTGGTAGCAGTCTTTCCTGTAGACATATATTATTAAATATGACCGAAAAAGTAAGATTAATAATTCTAACACGAATTTTCTCAATCTTTCGTACATTACGCTTCACTGTTGGAGGTAAATAAAAAATCACTTCTCCAAAATTCATTTTTATTTCTAGTCTGACGCGACACGGGCGCGTTTCGTAAAACTTATTACATTTTCAAAGACTTCACAAATACACCACTGATTAGAACTTACGTCTCTCTGATATTATATCTACATTTGAGTGAGGTGGGAAGGGTGATGTGGCATTAACACAAGACAGAACAGGAGGGGATATTAATAGGGTATTAAAAGTATCAACACAAGACAGAACAGAAACAATGGGTATTGAATAGAAGTGTTTGTAGAAAGCCTATTGGTCCATATTTCTTGATGCTTCTATATTGGAGCGGAGTCTTGAGGTGGGTAGAATATAGTTGTGCAATAATTGGCTGTTGATTGCTGGTGTTGACTTCTTGATGTGTAGTGCCTCGCAAACGTCAAGCCGCCTGCTATCGCTGTATCTATCGATGATTTCTGTGTTGTTTACTAGGATTTCTCTGGCGATGGTTTGGTTATGGGAAGAGATTATATGTTCCTTAATGGAGCCCTGTTGCTTATGCATCGTTAAACGCCTAGAAAGAGATGTTGTTGTCTTGCCTATATACTGGGTTTTTTGGAGCTTACAGTCCCCAAGTGGGCATTTGAAGGCATAGACGACGTTAGTCTCTTTTAAAGCGTTCTGTTTTGTGTCTGGAGAGTTTCTCATGAGTAGGCTGGCCGTTTTTCTGGTTTTATAGTAAATCGTCAGTTGTATCCTCTGATTTTTGTCTGTAGGGATAACGTTTCTATTAACAATATCTTTCAGGACCCTTTCCTCCGTTTTATGAGCTGTGGAAAAGAAGTTCCTGTAAAATAGTCTAATAGGGGGTATAGGTGTTGTGTTAGTTGTCTCTTCAGAGGTTGCATGGCTTTTCACTTTCCTTCTTATGATGTCTTCGATGAAACCATTGGAGAAGCCGTTATTGACTAGGACCTGCCTTACCCTACAGAGTTCTTCGTCGACTTGCTTCCATTCTGAGCTGTGGCTGAGAGCACGGTCGACGTATGCGTTAACAACACTCCTCTTGTACCTGTCGGGGCAGTCGCTGTTGGCATTTAGGCACATTCCTATGTTTGTTTCCTTAGTGTAGACTGCAGTGTGGAAACCTCCGCCCTTTTCCATGACTGTTACATCTAGAAAAGGCAGCTTCCCATCCTTTTCCGTCTCGTAAGTGAAACGCAGCATGGAACTCTGCTCAAATGCCTCCTTCAGCTCCTGCAGATGTCTGACATCAGGTTCCTGTGTAAAAATGTCGTCAACATACCTGCAGTATATGGCCGGTTTCAAGTTCATGTCGACTAAGACTTTTTGCTCGATGGTACCCATGTAGAAGTTTGCAAACAGGACACCTAGGGGAGAACCCATGGCGACCCCATCTACTTGCTTATACATGTGCCCATCCGGGCTCAAGAAGGGTGCCTCTTTAGTACAAGCTTGGAGTAGTTTCCTCAGAATACTTTCTGGCATGTCAAGAGGAGTACAGGCTGGATCACGATACACTCTGTCGGCTATCATTCCGATTGTCTCGTCCACAGGTACGTTGGTAAACAGCGATTCTACGTCCAACGAGGCTCTTATCCCTGTGGCCCGTGTGCCCCGCAGTAAGTCCACAAATTCCTTTGGAGACTTCAGGCTGAAGGCGCAAGGAACATAAGGAGTCAGCAGGCCGTTGAGTCGCTTCGCCAGTCTGTACGTGGGTGTGGGTATCTGGCTAATGATTGGCCGAAGTGGGTTTCCAGGCTTGTGCGTCTTGACATTTCCATACGCATATCCAGGTTTATATTCCCCAATGATTTTTGGCAGGTGGAGTCCGGATTTCTTGGCGTTCACAGTTTCGATCAGCCAAGAAATCCGGACTCCACCTGCCAAAAATCATTGGGGAATATAAACCTGGATATGCGTATGGAAATGTCAAGACGCACAAGCCTGGAAACCCACTTCGGCCAATCATTAGCCAGATACCCACACCCACGTACAGACTGGCGAAGCGACTCAACGGCCTGCTGACTCCTTATGTTCCTTGCGCCTTCAGCCTGAAGTCTCCAAAGGAATTTGTGGACTTACTGCGGGGCACACGGGCCACAGGGATAAGAGCCTCGTTGGACGTAGAATCGCTGTTTACCAACGTACCTGTGGACGAGACAATCGGAATGATAGCCGACAGAGTGTATCGTGATCCAGCCTGTACTCCTCTTGACATGCCAGAAAGTATTCTGAGGAAACTACTCCAAGCTTGTACTAAAGAGGCACCCTTCTTGAGCCCGGATGGGCACATGTATAAGCAAGTAGATGGGGTCGCCATGGGTTCTCCCCTAGGTGTCCTGTTTGCAAACTTCTACATGGGTACCATCGAGCAAAAAGTCTTAGTCGACATGAACTTGAAACCGGCCATATACTGCAGGTATGTTGACGACATTTTTACACAGGTACCTGATGTCAGACATCTGCAGGAGCTGAAGGAGGCATTTGAGCAGAGTTCCGTGCTGCGTTTCACTTACGAGACGGAAAAGGATGGGAAGCTGCCTTTTCTAGATGTAACAGTCATGGAAAAGGGCGGAGGTTTCCACACTGCAGTCTACACTAAGGAAACAAACATAGGAATGTGCCTAAATGCCAACAGCGACTGCCCCGACAGGTACAAGAGGAGTGTTGTTAACGCATACGTCGACCGTGCTCTCAGCCACAGCTCAGAATGGAAGCAAGTCGACGAAGAACTCTGTAGGGTAAGGCAGGTCCTAGTCAATAACGGCTTCTCCAATGGTTTCATCGAAGACATCATAAGAAGGAAAGTGAAAAGCCATGCAACCTCTGAAGAGACAACTAACACAACACCTATACCCCCTATTAGACTATTTTACAGGAACTTCTTTTCCACAGCTCATAAAACGGAGGAAAGGGTCCTGAAAGATATTGTTAATAGAAACGTTATCCCTACAGACAAAAATCAGAGGATACAACTGACGATTTACTATAAAACCAGAAAAACGGCCAGCCTACTCATGAGAAACTCTCCAGACACAAAACAGAACGCTTTAAAAGAGACTAACGTCGTCTATGCCTTCAAATGCCCACTTGGGGACTGTAAGCTCCAAAAAACCCAGTATATAGGCAAGACAACAACATCTCTTTCTAGGCGTTTAACGATGCATAAGCAACAGGGCTCCATTAAGGAACATATAATCTCTTCCCATAACCAAACCATCGCCAGAGAAATCCTAGTAAACAACACAGAAATCATCGATAGATACAGCGATAGCAGGCGGCTTGACGTTTGCGAGGCACTACACATCAAGAAGTCAACACCAGCAATCAACAGCCAATTATTGCACAACTATATTCTACCCACCTCAAGACTCCGCTCCAATATAGAAGCATCAAGAAATATGGACCAATAGGCTTTCTACAAACACTTCTATTCAATACCCATTGTTTCTGTTCTGTCTTGTGTTGATACTTTTAATACCCTATTAATATCCCCTCCTGTTCTGTCTTGTGTTAATGCCACATCACCCTTCCCAATTCACTCAAATGTAGATATAATATCAGAGAGACGTAAGTTCTAATCAGTGGTGTATTTGTGAAGTCTTTGAAAATGTAATAAGTTTTACGAAACGCGCCCGTGTCGCGTCAGACTAGAAATAAAAATGAATTTTGGAGAAGTGATTTTTGATTTACCTCCAACAGTGAAGCGTAATGTACGAAAGATTGAGAAAATTCGTGTTAGAATTATTAATCTTACTTTTTCGGTCATATTTAATAATATATATATATATATATATATATATATATATATATATATATATATATATATATATATATATATATATATATATATATATATATATATATATATATGTCGTACCTAATAGCCAGAACGCACTCATCAGCCTACTATGCAAGGCCCGATTTGCCTAATAAGCCAAGTTTTCATGAATTAATGTTTTTTCGACTACCTAACCTACCTAACCTAACTTAACCTAACTTTTTCTGCTACCTAACCGAACCTAACCTATGAAGATAGGTTAGGTTAGGTTAGGTAGGGTTGGTTAGGTTCGGTCATATATCTACGTTAATTTTAACTCCATTAAAAAAAAATTGACCTCATACATAATGAAATGGGTAGCTTTATCATTTCATAATAAAAAAATTAGAGAAAATATATTAATTCATGAAAACTTGGCTTATTAGGCAAATTGGGCCTTGCATAGTAGGCTGAAAAGTGCGTTCTGGCTACTAGGTACGACATATATATATATATATATATATATATATATATATATATATATATATATATATATATATATATATATATATATATATATATATATATATAAAGGGAAGGGAGTACCACCTCTGGCTGGAAGAAAGGGGGACCCATAGCCTCGGAGGAAACCACACATAACACATTGGAGGGAATGTAGGTCCACTCCAATACAGTTTCTGTGTGTTTTATATATATATATATATATATATATATATATATATATATATATATATATATATATATAATTACTCATTTCGAGAGGTTGTGTTAGCTGGAGCTCCGATTGTAGAAACATTATTATAGCAATAATGGAAGGATTAGTGAAGGAATTGACGAATCTAGTTGTAACTCTGAGAGCAGAGATGGATTCCCTACGAGGGGAGGTACGACAACTGAAACATCGGGAAGAAACGAAGGAGGAGATCAATATTAAAAAGACCTCGTCGTGGAAAGTCGTTAAGGACAGGGGTCTTAAGAAAACCTTGACAAGACCGCCTACAGACGCCCTAAGGACATCAAATTCATTTGCCGTGTTGGAAGACGAATGCTGCAAGGAGGTACCTAAACGAATTTTGGTTGTGGGAGATTCCCAGGTGAGGTATTTAGACAGGAAGTTTTGTACCAGACATAGAGGGAACAGGTTAAGGGTCTGCTATCCTGGAACTGGAATTGGAGATATTGTTGACAATATGAAAGATATTATGACGGGAAATTGGGACCAAACCCATTATTTGTATTAGTGCAGGGGGTAATGATGTTGGGCGAGTTAGGAGTGAGGAACTGATAAAGAAATTTAACAAAGCCTTAAAATTAGTTAGGAGCAAGGGAGGAATCCAGATCATACGTGGCATTCACCCAAGAAAGAGCGTTGGGAAGGAATGGTTGTCGAGGGCACTTGGTGTCAATTGCCGGCTGGAAAGATATTGCAAATCAAATGCAATATCTTTCATAGACAACTGGGAACACTTTTATGGAAGAAATGAAATGTATCTTGAGGTTATCTTGAGATGATTTCGGGGCTTTAGTGTCCCCGCGGCCCGGTCCTCGACCAGGCCTTCACCCCCAGGAAGTAGCCCGTGACAGCTGACTAACTCCCAGGTACCAATTTACTGCTAGGTAACAGGGGCATTCAGGGTGAAAGAAACTTTGCCCATTTGTTTCTGCCTCGTGCGGGAATCGAACCCGCGCCACAGAATTACGAGTCCTGCGCGCTATCCACCAGGCTACGAGGCCACTAAATATATCTATGTATGCTCGTGATGGGGTGCATCTATCGAGGGGTGGGGTTGTTCCTGTTGCGAACTCGTTGGAACCAGTGGTTAGAGGCATTTGTTTGGGTTTAAACTGTTAGTAGATAGTGGTATGGGAATTGATAGAGAGGAAGGAGGTAATAAACGTATATGTTTGTTGGAGAAACAAATTGGCAAAATGATCAGGGAAAGAGGAGGGCCTCAAAATAACAATTCACTTAGGGTATATTACACTAACAGTAGAAGTCTAAGAAACAAAATAAACGAGTTAAATGCTCTTGTCTGTACAGAAAAAAATAGATATTATTGCACTTACTGAAACGTGGATGAATGTAGAAAATAGAGAACTATTAGCTGAATATCAAATAAATGGATTTAAACTATTTCACACAGATAGATATATTAGACGAGGAGGGGGAGTAGCCATATATGTTAGGGACAATTTGAAGTAGTCTCAAAGAGGGAATCAAAACTGAGCCACACACAGAAACTATTTGGATAGAATTAAACGAAAAAGCCAATAATATTATAATAGGAGTTATATATAGGCCACCAAATTTAGACAGAATGGAAGCAAAATATTACAGGCTGAGGGGGGATGCTCCCATCCACATCACCCCTTTGTGTGCAGGCGACAGCGGACAAGGAGACAGCCTGGGCAGGCGGGTGGGCGAGCGCCCGCACATATTTTTTTTTTTTTTTTTTTTTTTTTTTTTTAGATATATACAAGAGTTGTTACATTCTTGTACAGCCACTAGTACGCGTAGCGTTACATACACACACACACCGACCCGGGCGTGAGGGATACCTGCGCAGGTAGGGAGAAATGCAACCGCTAAACCGCAAATAATCACGTGGTCCATATTTTGAAGTGAACAAAGGATTCATCAGTAGTGTCACCCCAGACGCCGTGGAAGGAAGATGTAGGTCTTGCCGCTTCGCTCTACTCCGCTTACGGAAGTTTACATTTTTTTACTGAAAAAATGCTTCTTAACTCCTGCTCCACTTCTTCCTTCTGCTCCTTTCTCTTCCTCCTGCAGGTTTTGTTACGTCTCATGCGACTTCCACCTCCTCCTCCTCTTCATGCTTCCTATAGGTTTGTTATGTCTCCCTCTCCTCCTCTGGTTACTTCTTATTCTTCCTATGTTACATCTTCTCACCATGCTCTTAAACACGTCAGCTCCCCTAAACCAGCTCGCTCTCTCTGTTCAAAAGTTAGGGGGAGGAGCTTACTAACTTTATGACCCTTTCACCCACTCACCTGCATCTTCGGCTTCCGACTCCTCCCCCATCTCGCTCCTCCATTCATACTCTTTCTTCTCAGCTTCAAAACAAAAAAGATAAGCTATACGATCTTCTCCGAACCTTTTCACGACTACATTCACTACACTCGAACACTTCTCGCTCCTCCCATTCACCTCTAAGCCAATCACAGTCTTACTTTCACACACACACACACACACACACACACACACACACACACACACACACACACACACACACACACACACACACACACACACACACACACACACACACACACACACAGAAATTCCTCATACATCGGAACGGGTCCCCCTAAAAATCACCATTACAACGTTCTCATCCAAAAAAAACTTACACTGTAGAGGGTCCCCTGCACATGGACACAGAAATCCCGCCTACTCCAGGACACATCCAAAAATCCCTCTTACAACATTCTCACAACGTTCACTTCTCCAAAAAACACTTACACCGTAGAAGGTCCCCTCCGTTTGGATTTCCAGTGCACCCAGGTGTACTTGGGTAGATATGGAGGGGAACTTCTACGGTGTAAATCTCCCTACTATACCCCACACCCACATTCACACTGTCTAAGTGACTCAACAGCTTGCTGCCTCCTTATGTACCTTAATTGTGCTTTCAGCCTGAAGTCTCCAAAGGAATTTGTTGACTTATTGCAGGGAGCATGGGCCACGGGGATAAGAGCCTCGTGGGATTTAGAGTCACTGTTTACCAACGTACCTGTGGATGAAACAATCGGGATAATACCAGGCAGAGTGTATCATGATCTGGCTTGCACTCCTCTTCACATACCAGAAACCATACTAAGGAAACTACTCCAAGCCTGCACTGAAGAGGCACCCTTCTTGAGTACAGATGGGCACATGTAAAAGGAAGTAGATGGGGTCGCCATGGATTTTCCCCTAGGTGCCCTGTTTGGGAACTTCTACATGGGTGCCATCGAGCAGAGGGTCAACGGCCAACCTACTCATGAAAAACTCCCCAGACACCAAACAGAACGCCTTGAAGGAAACCAACATCGTCTATGCCTTTAGATGCCCACTTGGGAACTGTAAGCCTCAAAGAACTCAGTATATAGGCAAGACAACGTCGTCTCTTTCCAGGTGATTAACTATGCATAAACAGGGCTCGTTCAAGGAACATATAATCTCTTCTCATAAGCTGACCATCACCAGAGAAATCTGAAAAAACAACAGAAATCATCGATAGATACAGAGATAGCAGGAGGCTCGACATCAGCGAGGCACTACACATCAAAACGTCAACACCAGCAATCAACATCCAATTAATTAATGCACAACTATATTCTACCCACTTCAAGACCCCGAACCAACATAGAAGCAGGAAGAGGAAGTATGGGGCAATAGGCCTTCTGCAGTTACTTCCATTCTTATGTTTTCATACCCAATTTATACCCATTGTTTCGTGTTCTGTCTTGTGTTTGTCACCTCACCCAAAACTTTTGTGCCACATCACCTCACCGAAAACGAGTATCAGTACGATGAAATTGTATGTGTAAACTAAGTCTTTTAAAATGTAATAAGAATAACGAAATGCGTTCAGGCGTCAGACCATAAATAGAAATAAATTTTGGAGAATTGATATTTCAGTTACCATCGACAGTGAAGAAAAACATAAGAAATATTGAGAAAATTCGTGTTAGAATTTCTAATCCTACCTTTCGATCATATTCAACAACATATGTTTACAAGAAAGACTGCTACCAAAATATACTAATATATATATATATATATATTGTGTCGGTGTTCCCCCCCTTATATTTCTCCCACGCCTGCTGTAAGAGTCATGTCCACTTTACCCGAGCGTTCTCTACGTCGCAGGCATCAGTTTGATATATGTGGGAGAGTGTAGTGTTCTCACCTTGCCGAGAAATTTGTAAAAGAAGAGTATTTTGGCCTGTGGTTTAGGCCCTTTAGGAAGCCAATATGGCGCTGGCTACTCTGTTTTGCCGCCAAAACTGTGTGACGTCAGTGACACCAGATTGGTCACCGACAGCGATGTGGCACAGGGAGCCAATGAAAACCTCCTGTGGCGAATATGACGTTACGAAGGCAGGGGGGTCCGGTCAGAGCGCCACGGCGGCGCCATCAGTCTAAGACAGCACGCCAAGGAGGTCGGACGTGCGCTGGGGGGTCCTGTCAGTTGGACAGTTTACCCCGTCTCCGGAGGACTTACACATCACCCGTGGTCTGCCATCACCTGTGGGGTCTTCCTTCGTTCATGTGTTGGACCAGAGAAGGAATTGACAGAATATTGAGCAACAAGTGCTCCATGAACAGGTGTTGTGCAGGTGAAGTCTAGGCAGCGACGTATGCGACGGCTGATAGCTTCACAGTGATGACGTAGTGGCTGGGCCAATCCTCCGGAGGGAATCAGTCTGACACGACACGTCAAGGTGGACGGATGTGTGAAGGTTGATCCTGTCAATCTGACAGTAATACGCCACTCCCGTGGATCTTACGAGTCACCCGTAGTCTGCAAGTACGCCAGAGGTCTTCCTTCATTCCATGTGTGGACCGAAGAGGGAATTGACGGAATATTGAGCATCAAGTGCTCCAGGATCGGGTGCTGTGCAGGTGGAGTCTAGGCAGTATCGTCTGGGACGTCTGATAGCTTCACAGTGACGACGTAGCGGCTGGGCCAATCCACTGGAAAGCAGTGAAGAAGACACTAATCGGGAATCCGAACGACCACAGCCGAGACGTAGGCAGGCAGCCGTAGCTGGGAGGAGAAGTTGACGGCCGGGAGACCGACTCCAACCCTACAAGAAGTCGAGGAGGAGCACGGACCTGCAGTGAAAAGGCACGGAGACTACGCGCTTATGGTGGGACGTTGATTGAGTTCCAGGAGGACACGACAGGGTGTGTGTGGGGGCGTTCCCTACACGAGGCAGGAGCTTGGACCAGGAGCTACAACTCAACTCTCACCGGAGGATAGGTGGAAGTAGGTGATTCTAGTTTTCCTCCCAATTCCCCTTTAGTCAGCTATATTATTTAGCCAGAGTATTTTGTATGTCGTGAGCAAGGCTCACCTATGTCAGAGTAAGGCACCAGTGTGCAGAGTGGGACTATATAGAGTACTCACAAAATTTATTACTATTATTGGTGTGTGCAGGCACCCGGAGTAATTGATGAATTTACTGTGTTGATAATGTCTTTCATGAGACTTTAATATGATCGGTGATTGAGAGAGTATATATATATAAATATGCCAGTATTTGGAGTTAGGCTATGTGCCCAGTAACTATGTTATTACCATTATTGATGTCTATGATTCATCCATATATATATATAAGTCTATGCTTGTGTATTGAATAATCATTCATGTGTGCAGTGATTAATTGTGTTATCGCCCGCGAAAGGAATTACTGAGAACTCCAGTGATATATACTTGCATACGTTATCATTAAATGAAGGGCAGTGTGTAATACCATGATAGTGAATTATTGTGTCCATTAATATAGAAATGTTTGATTGAGCTCAAGATCAGTGCAGCGAAGTATTTACGTGCTATTGTCGCAAATATTGTGTGTTTGAACTTCTAGTGATCTTTGAGAATTTAAAGAAACAGGCGCATCACGCCACCGGCGAACAAATACACGAACATTCGCGCGGTGCGAGTCGCCCAGCTGATTTTGACATTGACGTGAGGGGGAGCATTGCCAGCTTGGCGAGTTCATGATTATATGTGGGAACGAGCGACTTCCGCCTGAAACAGCTGTTTGCTTATTGATATAATCTTGTGATGTCTTTGAATGAGTTTTAAGTAAAATACAAAGTACATTGGTGTTTATATCATCCCCTACATATTTCTTGTGGCTATATAATACCTGAAAGCAAATAGTGATAGAAGTAAATACCTGCCTGATATCAGACATATTGAGTGTGCTCTTGCCACTCTTACCACAATTCAACAAAACCACTGACATGTTACTGGACACCGGAAACACCAGTTGGCGACCTTGTGGTTAGTAGAAGAGCCCATACCTGGTTGATGGGGTTCTGGGAGTTCTTCTACTCCCCAAGCCCGGCCCGAGGCCAGGCTTGACTTGTGAGAGTTTGGTCCACCAGGCTGTTGCTTGGAGCGGCCCGCAGGCCCACATACCCACCACAGCCCGGTTGGTCCGGCACTCCTTGGAGGAATAAATCTAGTTTCCTCTTGAAAATGTCCACGGTTGTTCCGGCAATATTTCTTATGCTTGCTGGGAGAACGTTGAACAACCGCGGACCTCTGATGTTTATACAGTGTTCTCTGATTGTGCCTATGGCACATCTGCTCTACACTGGTTCTATTCTACATTTTCTTCCATAACGTTTAGTCCAGTACGTTGTTATTTTACTGTGTAGATTTGGTACTTGGCCCTCCAGTATCTTTCAGGTGTATATTATTTGATATCTCTCTCGTCTTCTTTCTAGTGAGTACATTTGGAGGGCTTTGAGACGATCCCAATAATTTAGGTGCTTTATTGCATCTATGCGTGCCGTATATGTTCTCTGTATTCCCTCTATTTCGGCAATCTCTCCTGCTCTGAAGGGGGAAGTGAGTACTGAACAGTACTCAAGACGGGACAACACAAGTGACTTGAAGAGTACAACCATTGTGATGGGATCCCTGGATTTGAAAGTTCTCGTAATCCATCCTATCATTTTTCTGGCTGTCGCAATATTTGCTTGGTTATGCTCCTTAAACGTTAGGTCATCAGACATTATTATTCCCAAATCCTTTACATGCTGTTTTCCTACTATGGGTACATTTGATTGTGTTTTGTACTCTGTATTATGTTTAAGGTCCTCATTTTTATCGTACCTGAGTACCTGGAATTTATCACTGTTAAACATCATGTTATTTTCTGATGCCCAGTTGAAAACTTTATTAATATCAGCTTGAAGTTTTTCATTGTCCTCAGCCGAGGTAATTTTCATACTGATTTTTGTGTCATCTGCAAAGGATGATACGAAGCTGTGACTTGTATTTTTGTCTATATCTGATATGAGAATAAGGAAAAGCAGCGGTGCAAGGACTGTACCCTGAGGTACAGAGCTTTTCACTGCACTTGGACTAGATTTTATATGGTTGACAGTTACTCGCTGAGTCCTGTTTGACAGAAAACTGAGTATCCAGCGTCCTACTTTACCGGTTATTCCCATTGACTTCATTTTGCGTGCTATCACGCCATGGTCACATTTATCGAAAGCCTTTGCGAAGTCCGTGTATATCACATCAGCATTCTGTTTCTCTTCTAATGCCTCAGTGACTTTGTCGTAGTGCTCAAGTAGCTGTGAGAGGCACGATCTCCCCGCTCGAAATCCATGTTGGCCTGGGTTGTGAAGGTCATTGGTCTCCATGAAATTGGTGACCTGACTCCTAATCACTCTCTCAAATACTTTTATGATGTGCGATGTTAGTGCAACTGGTCTATAATTTTTTGCCAATGCTTTGCTCCCTCCCTTGTGTAGAGGGGCTATGTCTGCTACTTTAAGTGCATCTGGTATCTCCCCCGTGTCCAAGCTCTTCCTCCACACTATACTGAGTGCCTGTGCTACCGGCACTTTGCATTTCTTTATAAATATTGAATTCCATGAGTTTCTTTTGATTTTGCATATGAGAAGAAATATTTTGGATTTTTCTTTATTTCCTGAATGGCGTTTTGATCTAACTGCCTTTCTTCAGTTTCATATGAGTGTTTCAATTTCCGCTCGATTTCTTCAATCTCCCTATTTAAATTATTCCTTCTTTGACGAGAAATTCGTGTCTGCATAAGCAGTTCCGTTATTTTTTTCCTGCGTTTATAGTGTCGTCTGCGTTCTCTTTCTACGTTAGATCTCTTTCTGGCTTTCCTCAAAGGAACATGTTTCAGACAGACTTGATACGCTTCTGAAGTCAGTTTTTCTATTCCTTCTGTAGGACTTGTATTACTTAGAACAGTTCCCCATGGAATGTTTGTAAGTTCCCTGTTTATTATCTCCCAGTCTATCCTTTTATTATTAAAATTGAATTTACTGAATAGCCCCTCTCGCTTTATCAACGTTTTAGGTCTATTCTGAGTATTGATGGTCGTTTGCACTTCAATGAGCTTGTGATCTGAATATGTGGTATCTGATATCGTAATGTCTCTGATAATGTCTTTATTGTTCGTGCCATGCCGGGGCGGGCACACAATAGTTAAGAGAACAAGTTGTGTTCCCACTCTTTCTCGATCAGAGGCTGGTTGGGATTGACTGGGATACTCTCCTGGCGTACAGTGGCGCCGCGAGGATAGAGTGAAGACCCGCAGGGCTACGGTGAGTGACCTTAAGTATACTGTTACTCGCCCCTCTCATAATGAGGTGAACCCCGACATTGGCAACCTTGCCAGGGTTAAGTACTTATACTGTCGCTTACCGATAAACCCCGACAATATTTATATATATATATATATATATATATATATATATATATATATATATATGTCGTACCTAGTAGCCAGAATGCACTTTTTGGCCTACTATGCAAGGCCCGATTTGCCTAATCAGCCAAGTTTTCCTGAAATAATATATTTTCTCTATTTTTTTCTTATGAAAAGATAAAGCTACCCATTTCATTATGAATGAGGTCAATTTTTTTTATTGGAGTTAAAATTAACGTAGATATATGACCGAACCTAACCAACCCTACCTAACCTAACCTAACTTATCTTTATAGGTTAGGTTAGGTTAGGTAGCCGAAAAAGTTAGGTTAGGTTAGGTTAGGTAGGTTAGGTAGACGAAAAACAATTAATTCATGAAATCTTGGCTTATTAAGCAAATCTGGCCTTGCATAGTAGGCTGAGAAGTGCGTTCTGGCTACTAGGTACGACATATATATATATATATATATATATATATATATATATATATATATATATATATATATATATATATATATACATATATATATATATATATATATATATATATATATATATATATATATATATATATATATATATATATATATATGTCGTACCTAATAGCCAGAACGCACTTTTCATCCTACTATTCAAGGCCCGATTTGCCTAATAAGCCAAGTTTTCCTGAATTAATAGATTTTTTCTAATTTTTTTCTTATGAAATGATAAAGCTACCCATTTCATTATGTATGAGGTCAATTTTTTTTTATTGGAGTTAAAATTAACGTAGATATATGACCGAACCTAACCAACCCTACCTAACCTAACCTAACCTATCTCTATCGGTTAGGTTAGGTTAGGTAGCAGAAAAAGTTAGGTTAGGTTAGGTTAAGTAGGTTAGGTAGTCGAAAAAACAATAATTCATGAAAACTTGGCTTATTAGGCAAATTGGGCCATGCATAGTTGGCTGAAAAGTGCGTTCTGGCTATTAGGTACGACATATATATATATATATATATATATATATATATATATATATATATATATATATGTCGTACCTGGTAGCCAGAATGCACTTCTCAGCCTACTATACAAGGCCCGATTGTGTGTGTGTGTGTGTGTGTGTGTGTGTGTGTGTGTGTGTGTACTCACCTATTTGTGCTTGCGGGGGTTGAGCTTTGGCTCTTTGGTCCCGCCTCTCAACTGTCAATCAACTGGTGTACAGATTCCACACACACACAACTGTGTGAGTGTGTGTGTGTGTGTGTGTGTGTGTGTGTGTGTGTGTGTGTGTGTGTGTGTGTGTGTGTGTGTGTGTGTGTGTGTGTGTGTGTGTGTGTGTGTGTGTGTGTGCTCGCTTTTGTCTACTAGTTCACACTTACCCTTCACCCCCCCAACACCCTTCTTCCTCACAATAACAACCTTAACGCAGAATTACTGCGTCAGAGCAATTTTGCCGGCCATAAAGACAGTGTTTATTACTCGTGAAATGATATCTTAAACTTGCTGCCAGAGTCCAGGACATAAATAGTTGATATCCCTAAAATTTTAGTTCCATAGTCTCTGTTATTATGTCAATAAATAACAGGACTCACACATATGAAATTAAAGTGATAATGCTTTGGTCTATCCTTGAACGATCCTTTCCTCGTCGTCCTGGATCCTTTGACGTCGTCCTAGATTCTTTGTAGTCGTCCTGGATCCTTTGACGTCGTCCTGGATCCTTTGGCGTCTTCCTGGATCCTTTGACGTCGTCCTGGATCCTTTGACGTCTTCCTGGATCCTTTGAAGTCGTTCTTTATTCTTTGACGTCGACCTTCATACTTTGACGTCGTTCTTTATCCTTTGACGTCGTCCTGGATCCTTTGACGTCGTCCTGGATCCTTTGACGTCGTCCTGGATCCTTTGACGTCGTCCTGGATCCTTTGAAGTCGTTCTTTATCCTTTGACGTCGACCTTCATACTTTGACGTCGTTCTTTATCCTTTGACGTCGTCCTGGATCCTTTGACGTCGTCCTGGATCCTTTGACGTCGTCCTGGATCCTTTGACGTCGTCCTGGATCCTTTGACGTCTTCCTGGATCCTTTGACATCGTCCTGGATCCTTTGACGTCGTCCTGGATCCTTTGACGTCTTCCTGGATCCTTTGAAGTCGTTCTTTATCCTTTGACGTCGACCTTCATACTTTGACGTCGTTCTTTATCCTTTGACGTCGTCCTGGATCCCTTGACGTCGTCCTGGATCCTTTGACGTCGTCCTGGATCCTTTGAAGTCGTCCTGGATCCCTTGACGTCGTCCTGGATCCTTTGAAGTCGTCCTGGATCCTTTGAAGTCGTCCTGGATCCTTTGAAGTCGTCCTGGATCCTTTGAAGTCGTCTTGGAACCTTTGAAGTCGTCCTGGATTCTTTGAAGTCGTCCTGGATCTTTTGAAGTCGTCTTGGAACTTTTGAAGTCGTCTTGGATCCTTTGAAGTCGTCCTGGAGCCTTTGAAGTCATCTTGGGTTGTTTGAAGTCGTCCTGGATCCTTTGAAGTCGTCTTGGATCCTTTGGAGTCGTTCTGGATCCTTTGATGTCGTCCTGGATCCTTTAGAGTCGTTCTGGATCTTTTGAAGTCGTCTTGGATCCTTTGAAATCGTCCTGGATCCTTTAAAGTCGTCTTGGATCCTTTGAAGTCGTCCTGGATCCTTTGAAGTCGTCCTTGCTCCCTATTAAATGGTGTTGTTGTGAGCGGGCAGAGTGAGAGTTAACAAAAGGCAAGAGGGGAGGGAGGTAAGGGGCAAGTGAAGAAGTAAAGGATGAAAACCAAGCTAACTTCAGCACAAAGGAAACGAAGAAAGTTTACATGTTTGGGTCGCCGAATCAGTCACATTAAATCTGACTTATTTTATGTATCTAAACAAAATTGTTCAGCTCACGGAAGGAAAATAATTTTCATTTCCTGAGAAGCAAATTGTCATAAGTTTTTTATTTTTTTTTATTTCGGTATTGTCTGAATCGTGCAAAATAATTTTCAAATAAAGTATATTAGAATTGTTATAAGATCAACCATGTTGTATATCTTCATAGTAAATACAAAAACGAAAAACCTTCACCAGAATCTTCGTACTTACTATCGGGTCAGACTGGTCTATCCTTCTCAAGCCCAAGGCAGGACATCCTCCTCACGCCCATAGCAGGATATCGTCCTCAAGCCCATGGCAGGATATCGTCCTCAAGCCCAAGGCAGGATAACCTAACTAGGTTAGGCCTTACCTAACCTAGAGTCACCTAACCTAACCTAGGCTACATATATTGCAGCTTGAACTAATTTGAATTCACTTTCCCTCTGCCTTCACAAATGTTGATTTTTTCGCTTTCAGAAAATCCTGGGTAAATACAGGTTTGATAACTGGGTTATTGATTTTTTAGAAAATTACCGAGTAACATAACTTTTATTTAGACTATTTTACAGGAACTTCTTTTCCACAGCCCATAAAACGGAGGAAAGGGTCCAGAAGTCAACACCAGCAATCAACAGCCAATTAATGCACAACTATATTCTACCCACTTCAAGACTCCGCTCCAATATAGAAGCATCAAGAAATATGGGCCAATAAAAATAGGCCTTCTGCAGTTACCTACCTTTAATACCCATTATTTCGTGTTCTGTCTTGTGTTAAAAGTTTATTTTCACCTCATCCAAAACTATTGTAACATGTCACCTCACCCAAATGTAGGTATAAAAAACTCGAAGATGTTTAAGCTCTATTCAGTTAAAGTTGTGTGTGTGTGTGTAAACTAAAGTCTTTGAAAATGTAATAAGTTTTACGAAACGCGCTCAAGTGTCGCGTCAGACTAGAAATAAAAATGAATTTTGGAGAATTGATTTTGGAATTACCATCAACAGTGAAAAGAAACGTAAGAAAGAACGAGAAAATTCGTGTTAGAATTATTAATCATACTTTTTCGATCATATTTAATATATATATATATATATATATATATATATATATATATATATATATATATATATATATATATATATATATATATATATATATATATATATATATATATATATATATATTATATATATATATATATATATATATATATATATATATATATATATATATATATATATATATATATATATGTCGTACCTAGTAGCCAGAACGCACTTCTCGGCCTACTATGCATGGCCCGATTTGCCTAATAAGCCAAATTTTCCTGAATTAATATATTTTCTCTAATTTTTTTCTTATGAAATGATAAAGCTACCCATTTCATTATGTATGAGGTCAATTTTTTTTTTATTAGAGTTAAAATTAACGTAGATATATGACCGAACCTAACCAACCCTACCTAACCTAACCTAACCTATCTCTATAGGTTAGGTTAGGTTAGGTTAAGTAGCCAAAAAAGTTAGGTTAGGTTAGGTTAGGTAGGTTAGGTAGTCGAAAAACAATTAATTCATGAAAACTTGGTTTATTAGGCAAATATGGCCTTGCATTGTAGGCAGAGAAGTGCGTTCTGGCTACTAGGTACGACATATATATATATATATATATATATATATATATATATATATATATATATATATATATATATACATATATATATATGTCGTACCTAGTAGCCAGAATGCACTTCTCGGCCTACTATGCAAGGCCCGATTTGCCTAACAAGCCAAGTTTTCCTGATTTAATATATTTTCTCTAATTTTTTTCTTATGAAATGATAAAGCTACCCATTTCATTATGTATGAGGTCAATTTTTTTTATTGGAGTTAAAATTAACGTAGATATATGACCGAACTTAACCAACCCTAACCAAAAAAGTTAGGTTAGGTTAGGTTAGGTAGGTTAGGTAGTCGAAAACAATTAATTCATGAAAACTTGGCTTATTAGGCAAATTGGGCCTTGCATAGTAGGCTGATAACTGCGTTCTGGCTACTAGGTACGACATATATATATATATATATATATATATATATATATATATATATATATATATATATATATATATATGTATATATATATATATATATATATATATATATATATATATATATATATATACATATATATATATATATATATATACATATATTATTAAATATGACCGAAAAAGTAAGATTAATAATTCTAACACGAATTTTCTCAATCTTTCGTACATTACGCTTCACTGTTGGAGGTAAATCAAAAATCACTTCTCCAAAATTCATTTTTATTTCTAGTCTGACGCGACACGGGCGCGTTTCGTAAAACTTATTACATTTTCAAAGACTTCACAAATACACAACTGATTAGAACTTACGTCTCTCTGATATTATATCATAAGAAGGAAAGTGAAAAGCCATGCAACCTCTGAAGAGACAACTAACACAACACCTATACCCCCTATTAGACTATTTTACAGGAACTTCTTTTCCACAGCTCATAAAACGGAGGAAAGGGTCCTGAAAGATATTGTTAATAGAAACGTTATCCCTACAGACAAAAATCAGAGGATACAACTGACGATTTACTATAAAACCAGAAAAACGGCCAGCCTACTCATGAGAAACTCCCCAGACACAAAACAGAACGCTTTAAAAGAGACTAACGTCGTCTATGCCTTCAAATGCCCACTTGGGGACTGTAAGCTCCAAAAAACCCAGTATATAGGCAAGACAACAACATCTCTTTCTAGGCGTTTAACGATGCATAAGCAACAGGGCTCCATTAAGGAACATATAATCTCTTCCCATAACCAAACCATCGCCAGAGAAATCCTCGTAAACAGCACAGAAATCATCGATAGATACAGCGATAGCAGGCGGCTTGACGTTTGCGAGGCACTACACATCAAGAAGTCAACACCAGCAATCAACAGCCAATTATTGCACAACAATATTCTACCCACCTCAAGACTCCGCTCCAATATAGAAGCATCAAGAAATATGGACCAATAGGCTTTCTACAAACACTTCTATTCAATACCCATTGTTTCTGTTCTGTCTTGTGTTGATACTTTTAATACCCTATTAATATCCCCTCCTGTTCTGTCTTGTGTTAATGCCACATCACCCTTCCCACCTCACTCAAATGTAGATATAATATCAGAGAGACGTAAGTTCTAATCAGTTGTGTATTTGTGAAGTCTTTGAAAATGTAATAAGTTTTACGAAACGCGCCCGTGTCGCGTCAGACTAGAAATAAAAATGAATTTTGGAGAAGTGATTTTTGATTTACCTCCAACAGTGAAGCGTAATGTACGAAAGATTGAGAAAATTCGTGTTAGAATTATTAATCTTACTTTTTCGGTCATATTTAATAATATATGTCTACAGGAAAGACTGCTACCAAAATATACTAATATATATATACATATATATATACATATATATATATATATATATATATATATATATATATATATATATATATATATATATATATATGATATATGATATATATATATATATATATATATATATATATATATATATATATGTATATATATATATATATATATATATATATATATATATATATGTATATATATATATATATATATATATATATATATATATATATATATATATATATATATATATATATATATATATATATATATATATATATATATATATATATATATATATATATATATATGCGGAAAATCCACAGAGAAATATGAAATGAGGTGAACGTTTCGGCTTGTTAAAGCCTTTGTCAACACCAGACTCCAGTCTGGTGTTGACAAAGGCTTTAACAAGCCGAAACGTTCACCTCATTTCATATTTCTCTGTTGATTTTCCGCATAAAATGATCAGTGTTTTGTGATCGTCAATTGCATATATATATATATATATATATATATATATATATATATATATATATATATATATATATATATATATATATATATATATATATATATATATATATATATATATATATATATATATATATAACACTCCAGTCTGGTGTTGACAAAGGCTTTAACAAGCCGAAACGTTCACCTCATTTCATATTTCTCTGTGGATTTTCCGCATATATATATATATATATATATATATATATATATATATATATATATATATATATATTTTATTAAATATGACCGAAAAAGTAAGATTAATAATTCTAACACGAATTTTCTCAATCTTTCGTACATTATGCTTCACTGTTGGAGGTAAATCAAAAATCACTTCTCCAAAATTCATTTTTTTTTTTTAGACTAGAAATAAAAATGAATTTTGGAGAAGTGATTTTTGATTTACCTCCAACAGTGAAGCATAATGTACGAAAGATTGAGAAAATTCGTGTTAGAATTATTAATCTTACTTTTTCGGTCATATTTAATAAAATATGTCTACAGGAAAGACTGCTACCAAAATATACTAATATATATATATATATATATATATATATATATATATATATATATATATATATACATATATATATATATATATATATATATATATATATATATATATATATATACATATATATATATATATATATATATATATATATATATATATATATATATATATATATATATATATACATATATATATATATATATATGACGACTGAAAACTCACACCCCAGAAGTGACTCGAACCCATACTCCCAGGAGCAACGCAACTGGTAACTACAGGGCGCCTTAATCTGCTTGACCATCATGGCCGGACAAAAGGAAGTGATAGCCGAAGCTATTTGAACCACTTCCCCGCCGGCAACTCGGATGGTAATCATGGGCATAGCATTTTATCAAATCACCTCATTTTTTGGGGCACACGTGAGGAACACAAATGCGAAAAAGCCTGAATGGTCCCCAGGACTATATGCGACTGAAAACTCACACCCCAAAAGTGACTCGAACCCATACTCCCAGGAGCAACGCAACTGATAACTACAGGGCGCCTTAATCCGCTTGACCATCAGGCTAGTTCGCATTTGTGTTCCTCACGTGTGCCCCAAAAAATGAGGTGATTTGATAAAATGCTATGCCCAAGATTACCATCCGAGTTGCCGGCGGGGAAGTGGTTCAAATAGCTTCGGCTATCACTTCCTTTTGTCCGGCCATGATGGTCAAGCGGATTAAGGCGCCCTGTAGTTACCAGTTGCGTTGCTCCTGGGAGTATGGGTTCGAGTCACTTCTGGGGTGTGAGTTTTCAGTTGCATATAGTCCTGGAGACCATTCAGGCTTGTTCGCATTTGTGTTCCTCATGTGTGCCCTAAAGAATGAGGTGATTTGATAAAATACCATGCCCAAGATTACCAACCGAGTGCCGGCGAGGGGATGGAAATAGCCTCGGCTACCATCATCTTTTGTCCGGTCGTGTTGGTCGAGTGGTTAAGGGATCCTGTACGCCAGCAGAGTGCTCCTGGCAGTATGGATTCGAGTCACTTCTGGGGTGTGAGTTTTCAGTTGCATATAGTCCTGGGGACCATTCAGGCTTGTTCGCATTTGTGTTCCTCACGTGTGCCCCAAAGAATGAGGTGATTTGATAAAATACCAGGCCCAAGATTACCAACCGAGTGCTGGCAGGGGGATAAAATTAGCCTCAGCTACGATCCTCTTTTGTCCGGTCGTGTTGGTCGAGTGGTTAAGGGATCCTGTACGCCAGCAGAGTGCTCCTGGCAGTATGGGTTCGAGTCACTTCTGGGGTGTGAGTTTTCAGTTGCATATAGTCCTGGGGACCATTCAGGTTTGTTCGCATTTGTGTTCCTTACGTGTGCCCCAAAGAATGAGGTGATTTGATAAAATACCATGCCCAAGATTACCAACCAAGTGCCGGCGGGGGGATGGAAATAGCCTCGGCTACCATCTTCTTTTGTCCGGTAGTGTTGGTCGAGCGGTTAAGGGATCCTGTATGCCAACAGAGTGCTCCTGGCAGTATGGGTTCGAGTCACTTCTGGGATCTGAGTTTTCAGTTATATATATATATATATATATATATATATATATATATATATATATATATATATATATATATATATATATATATATATATATATATATATATATATATATATATGTCGTACCTAGTAGCCAGAACTCACTTCTATGCCTACTATGCAAGGCCCGATTTGCCTAATAAGCCAAGTTTTCAAGAATTAATTGTTTTTCGACTACCTAACCTACCTAACCTAACCCAACTTTTTCGGCAACCTAACCTAACCTATCCTATAAGGATAGGTTAGGTTAGGTTAGGTAGGGTTGGTTAGGTTTGGTCATATAACTACGTTAATTTTAACTCCAATAAAAAAAATTGACCTCATACGTAATGAAATGGGTAGCTTTATCATTTCATAAGAAAAATATTAGAGGAAATATATTAATTCAGGAAAACTTGGCTTATTAGGCAAATCGGGCTTTGCATAGTAGGCATAGAAGTGCGTTCTGGCTAGTAGGTACGACATATATATATATATATATATATATATATATATATATATATATATATATATATATATATATATATATATATATATATATATATATATATATATATATATATATGACAATGTCAGACCACGAAGGAAAAATGAAACAGGAAATTTCCTTAAGTACTTTCGTATATTAAATACATCTTCAGAAGGTCATTTTACAGATCGAGTGATGGGTATAAATAGGCAGGAGAGAGTGGTGAAGTAAGTTGAGGTACAATACTTGGACAACACAGAAGGCCCATTGGCCCATCAGATGCACCCAATTGGCTCATCCGATGTAGCCCAATGGCCCATCTGATACAGCAGACATACAAGCATAATACATAGGTAATTATAACATAAAGAGGTAAATATATACAATAAATTAGTGAGACAAATGTTTTTCAATGATTCTACTTAAATCGCCCTTTAGCTGATCTATTAGAAATGGATCTAAGTTATATAGGCCACTGCTAATATTCAAATTACTTTCTTTGGTGATCTGTATCAAAGCGGATTCAATTATGTTTCTGTTATAGGTGCTTTTACAATTTGTTATTGAAGACGCACTCTCCCAATCAATTTGGTGAGCTTTTTCTGACAAATGCACAAACAAAGCATTAGATAATTGGCCATGTCTTACAGAGTATTTATGTTGCGATATTCTACATTTTAAATCTTTAGATGTTTGCCCGACATAGAACTTATTACATTCCTTACAAGGTATTTTATAAATGACGCAATTATCACTACGAGGGCTGTTCCTTACTAATAGCTTGCCAACAGTGTTTTCGTAGCTAAACATTACATCTATATTAAAAAGTTTCAAGGCCTTGACAATATTCTCAAACCCAGAGAAATATGGTAAACATAACACATTCTTTGGGCGAGTCCTTTCACTGCATACATTATTATAATATGTACGACGAGCTTTGTTACGACAAACTTCCAAAAAATTCAGTGGGTAACAAAGCTTAAGACCAATCGAATCAATATTCTTAAATTCTTCATCTAAGAATTCTGGACTCACAACTCGAAGAGCTCTTAGATACATTGAAGAAAAAATTGACTTTTTTACATTGTATTTATGCCCTGAAAAATAATGAACATAAGATAAATTGTTCGTAGGTTTTCTGTAAACACTAAACTTTAATGAAGAGTTTTCCCTATGTTTTCATATATCTACGTTAATTCTTAATCACGTGTTGATTTTCGTGATATACACACACATATATATATATATATGTATATATATATATATGTGTGTGTATATATATATATATATATATATATATATGTATATATATATATATATATATATATATATATATATATATATATATATATATATATATGTATATATATATATATATATATATATATATATATATATATATATATATATATATATATATATATATATATATATATATATATATATATATATATATATATGTCGTACCTAGTAGCCAGAACGCACTTCTCAGCCTACTATGCAAGGCCCGATTTGCCTAATAAGCCTAGTTTTCATGAATTAATGTTTTGTCGACAACCTAACCTACCTAACCTAACCTAACCTAACTTTTACGGCTATCTAACCAAACCTAACCTATAAAGATAGGTTAGGTTAGGTTAGGTAGGGTTGGTTAGGTTCGGTCATATATCTACGTTAATTTTAACTCCAATAAAAAAAAATTGACCTCATACATAATTAAATGGGTAGCTTTATCATTTCATAAGAAAAAAATTAGAGAAAATATATTAATTCAGGAAAACTTGGCTTATTACGCAAATCGAGCCTTGCATAGTAGGCTGAGAAGTGCGCTTACAGAGCCGACCTGGGACTGCTGTGATGGAAGTGGAGTCAGTCTACCCGAGGCAGCCAGTCTCCATACCTTGAACCTTGCTGCAGCTGTTGTGAAGTCGTCCCCCCGGAAGAACACTGTGGTGTGTTAGCCTGCCAGTGGAGTGGCAGTAAAAGGATTTACCCGGGACCGACTGTTGGAGACGATCATCCACTGGGGTACTGAAGACAGGAGAGTGATTTGTGGTGTCACACGAGGCTCCTGTCTAGGGCGTTCCCCTTTTATCGTTCGTGGAGTGGCCGTACCAGCCTTGTTGGCTCAGAACCTGCCAGCAGACCAGCTGGACGTGTGGTTGACGGCCTCCACGGCGGTGCCCCCAGTGGACATGTGTTTTGGCTGACCTGTGGCCAGGGTAGGCTCAGCTTCTTTGAAGAATTCGTTGTGTGGCCACGAAGAAAGCACCGAGGACTCAGCACCTAGCTTCTGGATTCAGAGTCTTCAGCAGAAGACTACATTGTGAAGAATCCCCTTGTCAAGTGTTAATATCCCTCCCCCTTGTGCACTCTTTTATTTTATATATTTAATCGGTGATGGTGAAAATTATAATATTAAGTTCTTAGCTTTCTTTCCCTACTCCCTTTAAGTTACTTGCGTCACGGATCTCATCCCTTGATAGCCACTACTGGCTTGGGAACGGATATATATATCTGACTCTAACAACATCAGAGTGAGAACCCCGTTGCGTCCCGAGAGGGTCGTAACATAATTGGCTCTCACAAGTCAAGCCTGGCCTCGGGCCGGGCTTGGGGAGTAGAAGAACTCCCAGAACCCCATCAACCAGGTATCAACCAGGTATCAACCAGCACGCATTTCCCCTCTGAAGAGCGACACTGAGACGCTGGAACATAAAACTGGCCGCTCTTGGGTCTCTAGTCTTCCCAATGAGTTCCTCGCCCAGCTCCTTCAGGAACTTAAGTGCACATTTGCCCCAGGCGCCCAGAGCCTCCGAGCCTATTGGCACGAACCTGTAACAACGTTCTAGGTCCCTGTACTTGTTAGTTTTCTGGGTCTCCCTGAAGGTGGCCGCCCCGCCTCCCTCAGCTGCGCTGTAAGGTAGATAGGTATCAGCCAATGTAGAAGCACATGTGTAGTCCCACACGACCTGTTTACCTTCCCTCCACGGCTCCAGGGTGACTCCATCTGGGCGTTTTTGGCTGTTGTCAGGTCTGCACAACTGAGGTTCCCTTTGTGCTGAGCACCCAGCTGCAGCCAAACTTCTCTTGATACCTAGTTGATACCTGGTTGATGGGGTTCTGGGAGTTCTTCTACTCCCCAAGCCCGGCCCGAGGCCAGGCTTGACTTCTGAGAGTTTGGTCCACTAGGCTGTTGCTTGGAGTGGCCCGCAGGCCCACAAACCCACCACAGCCAGGTTGGTCCGGCACTCCTTGGAGGAATAAATCTAGTTTCCTCTTGAAAATGTCCACGGTTGTTCCGGCAATGTTTCTTATGCTTGCTGGGAGGACGTTGAACAATCGTGGACTTCTGATGTTTATACAGTGTTCTCTGATTGTGCCTATGGCACCTCTGCTCTTCACTGGTTCTATTCTACATTTTCTTCCATATCGTTCACTCCAGTACGTTGTTATTTTACTGTGTAGATTTGGTACTTGGCCCTCCAGTATCTTCCAGGTGTATATTATTTGATATCTCTCTCGTCTTCTTTCTAGTGAGTACATTTGAAGGGCTTTGAGACGATCCCAATAATTTAGGTGCTTTATTGCATCTATGCGTGCCGTATATGTTCTCTGTATTCCCTCTATTTCAGCAATCTCTCCTGCTCTGAAGGGGAAAGTGAGTACTGAGCAGTACTCAAGACGGGGCAACACAAGTGACTTGAAGAGAATAACCATTGTGATGGGATCCCTGGATTTGAAAGTTCTCGTAATCCATCCTATCATTTTTCTGGCTGTCGCAATATTTGCTTGGTTATGCTCCTTAAACGTTAGGTCGTCAGACATTATTATTCCCAAATCCTTTACTTGCTGTTTTCCTACTATGGGTACATTTGATTGAGTTTTGTACTCTGTATTATGTTTAAGGTCCTCATTTTTACTGTACCTGAGTACCTGGAATTTATCACTGTTAAACATCATGTTATTTTCTGATGCCCAGTCGAAAACTTTATTAATATCAGCTTGAAGTTTTTCAATGTCCTCAGCCGAGGTAATTTTCATACTGATTTTTGTGTCATCTGCAAAGGATGATACGAAGCTGTGACTTGTATTTTTGTCTATATCTGATATGAGAAAAAGGAAAAGCAGTGGTGCAAGGACTGTACCCTGAGGTACAGAGCTTTTAACTGCACTTGGACTAGATTTTATATGGTTGACCGTTACTCGCTGAGTCCTGTTTGACAGAAAACTGAGTATCCAGCGTCCTACTTTACCGGTTATTCCCATTGACTTCATTTTGTGTGCTATCACGCCATGGTCACATTTATCGAAAGCCTTTGCGAAGTCCGTGTATATCACATCAGCATTCTGTTTTTCTTCTAATGCCTCAGTGACTTTGTCGTAGTGCTCAAGTAGCTGTGAGAGGCACGATCTTTCCGCTCGAAATCCATGTTGGCCTGGGTTGTGAAGGTCATTGGTGTCCATGAAATTGGTGACCTGACTCCTAATCACTCTCTCAAATACTTTTATGATGTGCGATGTTAGTGCAACTGGTCCATAATTTTTTGCCAATGCTTTGCTCCCTCCCTTGTGTAGAGGGGTTATGTCTGCTACTTTAAGTGCATCTGGTATCTCCCCCGTGTCCAATATCTTCCTCCACACTATACTGAGTGCCTGTGCTACCGGCACTTTGCATTTCTTTATAAATATTGAATTCCATGAGTCTGGACCTGGGGCCGAGTGCATGGGCATGTTTTCAATTTCTCTTTCAAAATTTAGTGCGCTCGTGTTTATATCAGATATATTTACAGGGGTTTGAATATCCCGCATAAAGAAATTGTCTGGATCTTCCACCTTCATGTTGTTTATTGGAGTGCTAAACATGTCCTCATACTGCTTTTTTAGGATTTCACTAATTTCTTTGTCATCCTCCGTGTATGAACCTTCACTTGTACGAATAGGTCCAATACTGGCAGTGGTTTTTGCTTTTGATTTCGCATATGAGAAGAAATATTTTGAATTTTTCTTTATTTCCTGAATTGCTTTCTGTTCTAACTGCCTTTCTTCAGTTTCATATGAGTGTTCCAATTTCCGCTCGATTTCTTCAATCTCCCTATTTAAATTATTCCTTCTTTGACGGGAAATTCGTGTCTGCCTAAGCAGTTGCGTTATTTTTTTCCTGCGTTTATAGTGTCGTCTGCGTTCTCTTTCTACGTTAGATCTCTTTCTGGCTTTCCTCAAAGGAACATGTTTCAGACAGACTTGATACGCTTCTGAAGTCAGTTTTTCTATTCCTTCTGTAGGACTTGTATTACTTAGAACAGTTCCCCATGGAATGTTTGTAAGTTCCCTGTTTATTATCTCCCAGTCTATCCTTTTATTATTAAAATTGAATTTACTGAATAGCCCCTCTCGCTTTATCAACGTTTTAGGTCTATTCTGAGTATTGATGGTCGTTTGCACCTCAATGAGCTTGTGATCTGAGTATGTGGTATTTGATATCGTAATGTCTCTGATAATGTCTTCATTGTTCGTAAAGACCAGATCTAGAATATTTTCATTTCTCGTTGGCTCCGATATCTGCTGATTGAGTGAAAATTTGTCACAGAATCTAAGTAGTTCTCTAATCTGTGGTTGGTTAGGTCCTGATAGATTTCCTGGTATAATATTATTGTTTGCTATTTTCCACCTGAGACTAGGCAAGTTGAATTCACCTAGGAAGATAATATCTGGTATCGGGTTCTCCAAATTATCAAGGCTATTCTCTATTTTGCTTATCTGTTCTGTGAATGATGTCATTCATTTCATTTGAATGATGTTGATGATGTCATTGACTGCTTCATGTTTGGCAATCTTTCCCTGTGTCTTAAGACAGATGAGACCATGGCTGCCGTATTGGTCTGCCCGTGCATGGCCGCAAATACACCGGTGCTCGGTGGAGATAGGGGCGGCAAGGCGCAGAGCAACACCAATACTTAGGGTCCGATGGTCGAGGCGGGTGCCCAAGGCGGAATTAGGGACTGCCAACAGGAGTCCCCGGCATGGGGCGCTTGCACAGCTAGAAGACGCGCTTTGTCCTTCCTGGAAGCTGCCTCCAGCAATGATGTGGCGATGTTTTCCACTATGGGGCTATCCCATTTGGACTGTTTGCATTCATTTGGAAAAGTCGGTCGAGGATGAGAGTTGACAAGAGTGTCCCACTGACCGGCTCCTTCCGCGAATTTGGGATCATGAATCCCAATGGAGTCTCTTAGGTGTTCCAGTAGTATTTCCTTAACTAATTATTCACCTGTTGCACAGGTCCAGGATAAGAATGCCGGCACTGCATATATATATATATATATATATATATATATATATATATATATTACTAGGCGTAAGTTCTATTCAGTTGTGTATTTGTAAACTAAAGTCTTTGAAAATATATATATATAAATATATATATATATATATATATATATATATATATATATATATATATATATATATATATATATATATATATATATATATAAGCCTATACTTGCATAAACCACAAGTGAAGATTAATAATCTTTGGACAACACCCACCAGAAACGTCTGGTGGCGTAGTGGGTTAAAGCATACTAGTTATGCCAGCTACTGGAAGGTAGTTGTGCTTTCTGGGTTCGAGTCCCACTGGTGGGTGTTGTCCAAAGATTATATATATATATATATATATATATATATATATATATATATATATATATATATATATATATATTTTTGAAAGAGTAACTCAGGTATTGGTGAACAACGGATATAGCAACGCGGAAATAAACGCTGCTATAAGAAGACACTTGGACCGTTGGTATAATTCAGAACCTAGAACAGAAACCACAACACCCCCAATAAAATTATATTACAAATCAACCATGCACAGTGAACATATAAAAGAGGAAAGAATAATGAAAGAAATAATCCGTAAAGGAGTAAAAAGCACTACTCCTAACCAAAACATAAACCTGATAATATTCTACAAAACCAAGAAGACTTCCGAACTCCTTATCAAAAACAGCCCGAAGCCGACGGAGAACCCTCTACAGCAGTCAAGCGTTGTATACATGTACACTTGCCCCCACGAAGGATGTAACCTTCAATGTAAGTACATAGGTATGACGTCGACCAAGCTGACGAGGCGTTTGACATGCCATCTTCAATCTGGTGCCCCTAGGAATCACATGAGACAAGCCCATGACATTACTCTAACAAGAGAAATGTTGAACAAGAATACTTGCATAATAGACAAAACCCAAGATTCAAGAAGATTACAAATTCTTGAGGCAATTCACATAAGAATAGAGCGACCTACCATGAACACCCAAATCACGGAACTATTTACTCTACCCACCATGAGAGTAAGGACAAGACAAGAACATATCGATGCCAACACAGAAGACAATGTCCAACATAACAGGCCAATTACACTGGATTAATCTTTGTGTTTAGATAGGAGATGCCTCGTATGGGCCAATAAGCCTTCTGCAGCCCCTATGTTTATCCCTTATGTATCCCCCCATGTTTTTCACCTTCATTGTATTATCACCTGACCTAATGCGGGTATAAAATCAACTAGTATTGTAAGTTTGTTCACTTGAGAATGAACCATGGAGGTTCGAAACGTCGTGCAAATTATACAAATAAGTGTAATACACTCTATAGTAAATCACTTCTTTTCTTCACCTTAAAAGTACGAAAATGAGTTTTGGAGAACTCCTATTCCAATTAAGCCCTGATGCTAAGAAAATAGTTAGAGGGATAGAAGCCCTAAACCAGAAACTAATAAATACAGAATATGCGGTCATATTCAATGAAACATGTTTGAAAGAAAACCTGCTGCCAGTATACACCAATATATATATATATATATATATATATATATATATATATATATATATATATATATATATATATATATATATATATATATATATATATATATATATATATATATATATATATATATATTGTCACTGGGGGTCGGCCAGGGCTCCGCTAGCACTCGGCTGCTAGGGGCTCAGAAGCCAGAATACACAGCCCCTCCGACTCCTGGAATTCACCGGAGTCTCCTTGGTCCCACAGGAGAGGACCAGCAATGCCCACCACCGCAGGTCTTTCCTTCCACCACTGAAGGGGGTGCCACTGATTCACCCTGGAAGCCCTTCAGTCATCCACAGGGAAACTGCTATCAGCAGTTCCGGCCTAGACCCGTGGAGGAGTGAAGGAAGACTCAGGCTTACCTTATAACAATAAATTCCCCTGAGTCTTGCCTGCCAGACAAAAAGATTGCAGGAACTCCTTTCCCACCTGCCTTTTCTATCTTCTTCTTAACAAGGTCGCCAGCTGGGTTAGTATATCTGCACCCCAGCGATGCAGTTCAGTGGGTGTATTCTATACTGTTTGTTGCCAGAGTGTTGCTACTCCCATAGATCTGCTATTGGACTGTCGGCCCAGGGTACTCTCCCATAAAAGTCTGTGTGGCTTTACCTCTCTCCAGCCACTACGTTACCTGTTGCCACCAGTCAGGCTCTGATACTAGCCGGATGGCTAAGGGTACATTCTTGTATAAATCTGTGCTGCTTTACCACTCTCCGGGCGATAAGAACTTCTATAGAGAACGCGACGTTCCCTAGGTGGTACTATGATAACCCTCGTGTATGCTCATAGAGAAATATTATAATGGAGGCAAACTTAAACACAATGGTAAAATGTGTGAATTTACTGACACAAATTACATGAACACACACACAATCACAAGCAATACATGAAAATGAAAATAAGGATAATAAATCTGGAGATCTTCAGCAACTCTTCTTTCACGACCTCCAACCACTCCTTCAACTGGGCAGATTAGACAGGAGTCCCACACTCTCTCACAGAAGGGCCTCTTCACCACGTCGGCGCCTCTTCTTCAACTGTCCTGCCGTCCACACACTCTGTCCTTTCCAACAGTCCTGGACACAAGCTGCCCTGCAGCCTATTCTACTACTAAAGTATTAATGTCATACTGCAACATACATAAGTAAATATTGTGGCCTATCTAGCCTACTCACACAAGGGGCAATGGGAGGGAAAATTGATCTACCTTACATTCCTGGCTCACGACGCCTGTCCCTCGATGGTGTGAGGTTCCCTCGCTTCCTGAGTCGATCCTTGACGATCCAGGAACGTTCCATAGGTCCTCAGGTGACGTGAAGCCTTCGCATCTTGGCCGTTCTAATCTCAGAGATTCAGCTATCCCAATCCTGGTTCACCAATGGGCACTGAGCTAATCACTATATTCACACACTCGTCCCTTCCACAAGGCGTTGATCCTCGTCCTAGGAACGGTGTCGTCCCTCCAAAACCCTCAGTGGATGTGACCCAGTCACAGCTAGGCCTGCCCGCAGCACCTCCCAGACCCTTCACGCTCAGGAATCTGTACACCTGTTGATTGACGGTTGAGAGGCGGGACCAAAGAACCAGAGCTCAACCCCCGCAAGCACAACTAGGTGAATACACACACACACACACACACACACACACACACACACACACACACACACACACACACACACACACACACACACACACACACACACACACACACACACACACACACACACACACACACACACACACACACACACACAATACAATAATAATGTAATACAGATTACTTTAGCACACAGGGAACTTCCAATACAGCAGGTAAATGAAAAGTGAGAACAATAATAAATAAAATAGAAAGGGAGGAATTAGCTAAACACTCAAATAAATCAATATGCACTTTTTTCATTAAAAGACACATTTATATGTCCTAGCTATAATTAAGTCCTAACGAGGCAATCTAAAAGGAAAGCAATTAATAAAGTACCAAAACTCAGCCAGACATTACCTTATCCCTGTAATTACCGGCCACACAGATGTTGAATGGCTCTCTCCCTCAGGCCCAATGATGCCTGACCGAGTTCACACCCCAAACACTCCCATGACACTAAACTAAAATTTGTTCACAAGCTTACCAGTGGAAGAATATCTCCTCCCACAACTAATACAGATCCTGGACTCCTCCCATTATTTTTGGCTACAGCCAACCATTTAAAACTAGGCCTGAGGTCTTGCCCTCATCGGCCAATAAGGGCTTGGCACCTATCTACAGCCAATCATCTTCAAAGTCTGCTTGAAAGGTACATGAAATGCACGTAGAGTCGTGAGAGCTCTACCCAGCTGCCCTAAGGAACAAGTCCTGTTTGTCGTGTGTGACACACACCAGGCCTCTCCCATACCTGGCCTCCCCGTAATCCCAGGAAGGTTGGTGTACCGAAACGGATGAATTAATGTCCCATCCAAGATACGGGAAGGGACCCTTGACTCGGCTGACGTAGGGTCCGTGGAGGGAAGGGGAGATGGGCAACGGTTAAGAATGAAGAAGGAAGGGGAAGACGAGCGAGGGGGGAGGAGTAAGGGGGACGGCGAGATGCACGGTCTGTGCAACAGACGGTTACAAGAAGTAGGTCATAGAGGGCATATATAGAGCAGGCACAAGTAGGAAAAGTTATAGATGGGCGTATACACAGCACTTATACACAGACGAGGAAGTGAAGAAGATACAGAGAGGAGGGAGTGAAGATGATACAGAGAGGAGGGAGTGAAGATGATACAGAGAGGAGGGAGTGAAGATGATACAGAGAGGAGGGAGTGAAGAAGATACAGAGAGGAGGGAGTGAAGAAGATGTAGAGAGGAGGGAGTGAAGAAGGTACAGAGAGGAGGGAGTGAAGAAGATCAACAGAGGAATGTGTATGAATAAAAAAATTTAGAACAACATGTTAAATAACGTTCATAAAGACTTTGATAAACTAAATAGGGAAAATAATAAAATAGGAAAAGGAGGAGTGTGAGAAAGACAGAACAGAAAGATGACGGCACAATACAACCCACGTAAAAAAAAAGGAAAAGAGAACAAAAAGAGGAAAAGGATAGTACCCAGAAAAAATATATACAAAATAGCTAATAATCAGAGAGACAATTGCAAGGAAATAGCGGGAAGGGATAATTAAACAGACAAGAGAAAAAGAGAGGAAAAAGAAAGAAGACGGAAGAGAAACAGAAGTGGACGAGGAGGTATAAATTAATTCACAAAGCAACGCAGGATTTGAAAGAGGGGAAATGCCAGAAAGTGAGAAGAAAATGGATAATAAGGAAAAAGAACTCACACCAAATAAGAATGGGCAGACAGAGAAGAGAGGGGAGAGAGACTCAGTGAAGACACGTGACGAGAGGGGAGAGGGAAGGCAGCGAGAGGAGAAAGGAAGGGGAAATAATAGCAAAGACAAGAGTGAGAAAGAACAGTGTGGCAAGATGTATGAGAGTGAGGGACAGGTGATAGTGAGAGAAGATTGAGGCCAGTGTGAGGGGTGGCAGTGAGGGAAGACTGATGCCAGTGTGAGGGGTGGCAGTGAGGGAAGACTGATGCCAGTGTGAGGGGTGGCAGTGAGGGAAGACTGATGCCAGTGTGAGGGGTGGCAGTGAGGGAAGACTGATGCCAGTGTGAGGGGTGGCAGTGAGGGAAGACTGATGCCAGTGTGAGGGGTGATAGTGAGAGAAGACAGATGCCAGTGTGAGGGGTGATAGTGAGAGAAGACAGATGTCAGTGTGAGGGGTGACAGTGAGAGAAGACAAATGTCAGTGTGAGGGGTGGCAGTGAGGGAAGACTGATGCCAGTGTGAGGGGTGGCAGTGAGGGAAGACTGATGCCAGTGTGAGGGGTGATAGTGAGAGAAGACAGATGCCAGTGTGAGGGGTGATAGTGAGAGAAGACAGATGTCAGTGTGAGGGGTGACAGTGAGAGAAGACAGATGTCAGTGTGAGGGGTGGCAGTGAGGGAAGACTGATGCCAGTGTGAGGGGTGGCAGTGAGGGAAGACTGATGCCAGTGTGAGGGATGGCAGTGAGGGAAGACTGATGCCAGTGTGAGGGATGGCAGTGAGGGAAGACTGATGCCAGTGTGAGGGGTGGCAGTGAGGGAAGACTGATGCCAGTGTGAGGGATGGCAGTGAGGGAAGACTGATGCCAGTGTGAGGTGTGGCAGTGAGGGAAGACTGATGCCAGTGTGAGGGGTGGCAGTGAGGGAAGACTGATGCCAGTGTGAGGGGTGGCAGTGAGGGAAGACTGATGCCAGTGTGAGGGAAGACTGATGCCAGTGTGAGGGGTGGCAGTGAGGGAAGACTGATGCCAGTGTGAGGGAAGACTGATGCCAGTGTGAGGGGTGGCAGTGAGGGAAGACTGATGCCAGTGTGAGGGTTGGCAGTTAGGGAAGACTGATGCCAGTGTGAGGGGTGACAGTGAGGGAAGACAGATGCCAGTGTGAGGGAAGGCTGATGCCAGTGTGAGGGCTGACAGTGAGGGAAGACAGATGCCAGTGTGAGGGAAGACAGATGCCAGTGTGAGGGAAGACAGATGCCAGTGTGAGGGGTGACAGTGAGGGAAGACTGATGCCAGTGTGAGGGAAGGCTGATGCCAGTGTGAGGGGTGACAGTGAGGGAAGACAGATGCCAGTGTGAGGGAAGGCAGATGCCAGTGTGAGGGCTGACAGTGAGGGAAGACAGATGCCAGTGTGAGGGAAGACAGATGCCAGTGTGAGGGAAGACAGATGCCAGTGTGAGGGGTGACAGTGAGGGAAGACTGATGCCAGTGTGAGGGAAGGCTGATGCCAGTGTGAGGGAAGACAGATGCCAGTGTGAGGGGTGACAATGAGGGAAGACTGATGCCAGTGTGAGGGAAGACAGATGCCAGTGTGAGGGGTGGCAGTGAGGAAAGACAGATGCCAGTGTGAGGGCTGGCAGTGAGGGAAGGCAGATGCCAGTGTGAGGGAAGACAGATGCCAGTGTGAGGGAAGACTGATGCCAGTGTGAGGGGTGGCAGTGAGGGAAGACTGATGCCAGTGTGAGGGGTGGCAGTGAGGGAAGACTGATGCCAGTGTGAGGGGTGATAGTGAGGGAAGACAGATGCCAGTGTGAGGGGTGGCAGTGAGGGAAGACTGATGCCAGTGTGAGGGGTGATAGTGAGGGAAGACAGATGCCAGTGTGAGGGGTGATAGTGAGGGAAGACAGATGCCAGTGTGAGGGGTGGCAGTGAGGGAAGACTGATGCCAGTGTGAGGGGTGATAGTGAGGGAACATAAGAACAAGAACAAAGGTAACTGCAGAAGGCCTGTTGGCCCATACGAGGCAAATATAGAAGACAGATGCCAGTGTGAGGGGTGGCAGTGAGGGAAGACTGATGCCAGTGTGAGGGGTGATAGTGAGGGAAGACAGATGCTAGTGTGAGGGGTGGCAGTGAGGGAAGACTGATGCCAGTGTGAGGGGTGGCAGTGAGGGAAGACTGATGCCAGTGTGAGGGGTGGCAGTGAGGGAAGACTGATGCCAGTGTGAGGGGTGGCAGTGAGGGAAGACTGATGCCAGTGTGAGGGGTGGCAGTGAGGGAAGACTGATGCCAGTGTGAGGGGTGGCAGTGAGGGAAGACTGATGCCAGTGTGAGGGGTGGCAGTGAGGGAAGACAGATGCGTTGCTCCTGGCAGTATGGGTTCGAGTCACTTCTGGGGTGTGAGTTTTCAGTTGCATATAGTCCTGGGGACCATTCAGGCTTGTTCGCATATATATATATATATATATATATATATATATATATATATATATATATATATATATATATATATATATATATATATATATTATTAAATATGACCGAAAAAGTAAGATTAATAATTCTAACACGAATTTTCTCAATCTTTCGTACATTTCTTTTCACTGTTGGAGGTAAATCAAAAATCAATTCTCCAAAATTCATTTTTATTTCTAGTCTGGCGCGACACGAGCGCGTTTCGTAAAACTTATTACATTTTCAAAGACTTTAGTTTACAAATACACAACTGAATAGAACTTACGCATCTCCGATTTTATATCTACATTTGAGTGAGATGGATGGGGTGAGGTGGCATAAATAGGGTATTAATTTCATCAACACAAGACAGAACAAGAGGTGGCATTAATAGGGTATTAATTTCATCAACACAAGACAGAACACGAAACAATGGGTATTGAATAGAAGTGTTTGTAGAAAGCCTATTGGTCCATATTTCTTGATGCTTCTATATTGGAGCGGAGTCTTGAGGTGGGTAGAATATAGTTGTGCATTAATTGGCTGTTGATTGCTGGTGTTGACTTCTTGATGTGTAGTGCCTCGCAAACGTCAAGCCGCCTGCTATCGCTGTATCTATCAACAGTGAAAAGAAATGTACGAAAGATTGAGAAAATTCGTGTTAGAATTATTAATCTTACTTTTTCGGTCATATTTAATAATATATATATATATATATATGCGAACAAGCCAGAATGGTCCCCTGGACAATATGCAACTGAAAACTCACACCCCAGAAGTGACTCGAACCCATACTCCCAGAAGCAACGCAACTGGTATGTACAAGACGCCTTAATCCACTTGACCATCACGACCGGACATAATGAGGTGATAGCCGAGGCTATTTGAACCACCCCACCGCCGGCACTCGGATAGTTATCTTGGGCATAGCATTTTACCAAATCACCTCATTCTTAGGGGCACACGTGAGGAACACAAATGCGAACAAGCCAGAATGGTCCCCTGGACAATATGCAACTGAAAACTCACACCCCAGAAGTGACTCGAACCCATACTCCCAGAAGCAACGCAACTGGTATGTACAAGACGCCTTAATCCACTTGACCATCACGACCGGACATAATGAGGTGATAGCCGAGGCTATTTGAACCACCCCACCGCCGGCACTCGGATAGTTATCTTGGGCATAGCATTTTACCAAATCACCTCATTCTTAGGGGCACACGTGAGGAACACAAATGCGAACAAGCCAGAATGGTCCCCTGGACAATATGCAACTGAAAACTCACACCCCAGAATTGCTATGCCCGAGATAACTATCCGAGTGCCGGCGGTGGGGTGGTTCAAATAGCCTCGGCTATCACCTCATTATGTCCGGTCGTGATGGTCAAGTGGATTAAGGCGTCTTGTACATACCAGTTGCGTTGCTTCTGGGAGTATGGGTTCGAGTCACTTCTGGGGTGTGAGTTTTCAGTTGCATATTGTCCAGGGGACCATTCTGGCTTGTTCGCATTTGTGTTCCTCACGTGTGCCCCTAAGAATGAGGTGATTTGGTAAAATGCTATGCCCAAGATAACTATCCGAGTGCCGGCGGTGGGGTGGTTCAAATAGCCTCGGCTATCACCTCATTATGTCCGGTCGTGATGGTCAAGTGGATTAATGCGTCTTGTACATACCAGTTGCGTTGCTTCTGGGAGTATGGGTTCGAGTCACTTCTGGGGTGTGAGTTTTCAGTTGCATATTGTCCAGGGGACCATTCTGGCTTGTTCGCATTTGTGTTCCTCACGTGTGCCCCTAAGAATGAGGTGATTTGGTAAAATGCTATGCCCAAGATAACTATCCGAGTGCCGGCGGTGGGGTGGTTCAAATAGCCTCGGCTATCACCTCATTATGTCCGGTCGTGATGGTCAAGTGGATTAAGGCGTCTTGTACATACCAGTTGCGTTGCTTCTGGGAGTATGGGTTCGAGTCACTTCTGGGGTGTGAGTTTTCAGTTGCATATTGTCCAGGGGACCATTCTGGCTTGTTCGCATTTGTGTTCCTCACGTGTGCCCCTAAGAATGAGGTGATTTGGTAAAATGCTATGCCCAAGATAACTATCCGAGTGCCGGCGGTGGGGTGGTTCAAATAGCCTCGGCTATCACCTCATTATGTCCGGTCGTGATGGTCAAGTGGATCAAGGCGTCTTGTACATACCAGTTGCGTTGCTTCTGGGAGTATGGGTTCGAGTCACTTCTGGGGTGTGAGTTTTCAGTTATATATATATATATATATATATATATATATATATATATATATATATATATATATATATATATATATATATATATATATATATATATATATGTCGTACCTAGTAGCCAGAACTCACTTTTTGGCCTACTATTCAAGGCCCGATTTGCCTAATAAGCCAAGTTTTCATGAATTAATTGTTTTTCGACTACCTAACCTACCTAACCTAACCTAGCCTAACTTTTTCGGCTACCTAACCAAACCTAACCTATAAAGATAGGTTAGGTTAGGTTAGGTAGGGTTGGTTAGGTTCGGTCATAT
Organism: Procambarus clarkii; assembly: GCF_040958095.1. NCBI lineage: Eukaryota > Metazoa > Arthropoda > Malacostraca > Decapoda > Cambaridae > Procambarus > Procambarus clarkii. Next base: position 19,940,360 of record NC_091190.1, on the reverse strand, counting down.
ATCTACGTTAATTTTAACTCCAATAAAAAAAATTGACCTCATACATAATGAAATGGGTAGCTTTATCATTTCATAAGAAAAAAATTAGAAAAAATATATTAATTCAGGAAAACTTGGCTTATTAGGCAAATCGGGCCTTGAATAGTAGGCCAAAAAGTGAGTTCTGGCTACTAGGTACGACATATATATATATATATATATGTCGTACCTAGTAGCCAGAACGCACTTCTCAGCCTACTATGCAAGGCCCGATTTTCCTAATAAGCCAAGTTTTCCTGAATTAATATATTTTCTCAAATTTTTTTCTTATGAAATGATAAAGCTTCCCATTTCATTATGTATGAGGTCAATTTTTTTTATTGGAGTTAAAATTAACGTAGATATATGACGGAACCTAACCAACCCTACCAATATATATATATATATATATATATATATATATATATATATATATATATATATATATATATATATATATATATATATATATATGTCGTACCTAGTAGCCAGAACTCACGTCTATGCCTACTATGCAAGGCCCGATTTGCCTAATAAGCCAAGTTTTCATAAATTAATTGTTTTTCGACTACCTAACCTACCTAACCTAACCTAACCTAACTTTTTCCGCTACCTAACCTAACCTAACCTATAGAGATAGGTTAGGTTAGGTTAGGTAGGGTTGGTTAGGTTCGGTCATATATCTACGTTAATTTTAACTCCAATAAAAAAAAATTCACCTCATTCGTAATGAAATGGGTAGCTTTATCATTTCATAAGAAAAAAATTAGAAAAAATATATTAATTCAGGAAAACTTTGCTTATTAGGCAAATCGGGCCTTGCATAGTAAGCATAGAAGTGAGTTCTGGCTACTAGGTACGACATATATATATATATATATATATATATATATATATATATATATATATATATATATATATATATATATATATATATATATATATATATATATATATATATATATATATATATATATATATATATATTATTAAATATGACCGAAAAAATAAGATTAATAATTCTAACACGAATTTTCTCAATCTTTCGTACATTTCTTTTCACTGTTGGAGGTAAATCAAAAATCAATTCTCCAAAATTCATTTTTATTTCTAGTCTGACGCGACACGAGCGCGTTTCGTAAAACTTATTACATTTTCAAAGACTTTAGTTTACAAATACACAACTGAATAGAACTTACGCATCTCCGATTTTATATCTACATTTGAGTGAGGTGGAAGGGGTGAGGTGGCATTAATAGGGTATTAATTTCATCAATACAAGACAGAACACGAAACAATGGGTATTGAAGAGAAGTCATATTTAATAATATATGTCTACAGGGAAGACTGCTACCAAAATATACTAATATATATATATATATATATATATATATATATATATATATATATATATATATATAAATATATATATATATATATATATATATATATATAAATATATATATATATATATATATATATATATATATATATATATATATATATATATATATATATATATATATATATATATATATATATATTTAGTTTGCTAGAGTGCCACCTCTGGTGCCAATGTGGGGACCCATAGCCTCGGAGAAGAAAATAAAAAGTATTCAGAAGAGACCTTGTGGTTTCTCACTGAACACTAATATTATCTTCTCCTACCACCCCCATTCTTTTGTATGTACACATATATATTTGCTTTATTTGAACTTTGCTACAAAAAAGGAGTTACATATAGGTTACAAAGATGGTTATCATTGGTTGTCGAGTTCCTCCAGCTCCTCACATGGCGGGCAGGAACCCTGGATGCAGTGCGCATTTCCCCTCTGTATCGCCACGCTGAGGCGCTGGAAAAGAAAGCTGGCAGCTCTAGGGTCCCTTGTTGTTTCAATGAGCCTAGAACCCAGTTCCTTCAAAAAACTGGTAGCACTTTTACCCCAGGCGCCGAGTGTCTCAGAAGCAATGGGGACTAAATTGTAGTGGTGATCCAGTTCTCTATACTTACGGGATTTGGCCGCTTTCCTGTGGGTGGCAGCGCCACCTGGTTGTGCAACACTGAGGTCAATGTAGGTGTTAGCCAGGGTTGATACGCACGTATAGTCCCATACCAACTGCTTGCCATTCTTCCAGGGGTTCACTGTGATACCATCTGGGCGACCAATAAGAGCATCAGAGTTACGGGGCGTTAGGTAACGGGGCTCTCTTTCAGCTGGGCATCCAGCTGTGGTGAGGCTCCTCTTGATGATGTCGTTAACTTCACTGTGCCTCGAGTGCCATCCCCCTGTGCTTTGGCAGAGTTGGCCATGGTGGCCGTACCTGTCAGCCACCACCTCGCCGCTAATACACCTATATCTGGTGTGGATTGGGGCAGCAAGGCGGAGGGCCACAGCAATTCGGAGGGCGTGTGGTGTGAGACGCGTGCCAATTGCTGACATTGGGGCTGCTAACAGGAAATCCCCTGCATGTGGGGCTGCTACTGTTGTGAGGCGAGCAATGTCGTGTTGTGTTGTTGCAGCACCCAGGCACTCTGCAGCAACTTGGTCTACAATGGGGCCATCCCAGCTGGATTGCTTGTGGGCTTTCGGGGATGGTGGTTGAGGTGATGGGCCTGCACGAGAGGCCCACTCTGTGGCACAGCGTGTAAAATTGGGATCATGTACACCTGCCAGCTGATGTAAGTGGGCAGGTTTCCTTCACAAGGTCGTCGGATGCCGATGATGAGTACAGGAAGGCTGGAACAGCGATTTGCGTTGCTGTTCGAACTCCGAGGCCCCCAAATCTTACATTTATATATATATATATATATATATATATATATATATATATATGTATATATATATATATATATATATATATATATATATATATATATATATATATATATATATATATATATATATATATATATATATATATATATATATATATATATATATTTATATATATATATATATATATATATATATATATATATATATATATATATATATATATATATATATATTTATATATATATAAATATATATATATATATATATATATATATATATATATATATATATATATATATATATATATATATATATATATATAATTAAATATGACCGAAAATATATAACTGAAAACCTCACACCCCAGAAGTGACTCGAACCCATACTGGCAGGAGCACAATGCAACTGGTGTGTACAAGACACCTTATCCACTCGACCATCACCACCGGTCAAAAAGAGGTGATAGCCGAAGCTATTTGAACCCCCCACCCCACCCCCCCCGCCGGCACTACACACCAGTTGCATTGTCCTCCTGGCAATATGGGTTCGAGTCACTTCTGGGGGTGTGAGTTTTCAGTTGCATATAGTCCTGAGGACCATTCAGGCTTATTCGCATTTGTGTTCCTCACGTGTGCCCCAAAGAATGAGGTGATTTGATAAAATACTATGCCCAAGATTACCATCAGAGTGCCGGTGGTTGGGGGGGGGGGGGGTTCAAATAGCTTCGGCTATCACCTCCTTTTGGCTATCACTGACTCTCTTACATATGAGGTATAGAATGACTCCCTTAAACATGAGGTACAGATTGACTCTTATACAGAAGGTACAGACTGGCTCTCATATACATGAGATACAGACTGACTCTATTACATACGAGGTACGAACTGCTAGTCTTACCTATGAGGTACATACTGCTCTTCTTACATATGAGGTACAGAGTGCTCCTATTTCATATAAAGTACGGAGTGTCCCTCTTACATGTGAGTTACAGGCTGCTCCTCATACATATGAGGTACAGACTGACTCTCTTATACATGAGGTACAAACTGACTCTCTTATACATGAGGTACAGACTGACTCTCTTACAAATAAAGTACAGACTGACTCTCTTACATACGAGGTACAGACTCCTCCTGTTACATATTAGGTACAGACTGTCTCTCTTACATATGAAGTTCAAACCGACTCTCTTATACATGAAGGACAGACTGGCTCTCTTATTCATGAGATACTGACTGACGCTCTTATATATGAGGTACAGACTGCTCCTCTTATATATGAGGTACAGACTGCTCCTCTTATATATGAGGTACAGACTGCTCCTCTTATATATGAGGTACAGACTGGATCTCTTATACATGACGTACAGACTGACTCTGTTATACATGAGGTACAGATTGACTCTCTTACATATGAGGTACAGATTGACTCTCTTACATATAAGGTACAGACTGACTCTCTTACATTTGAGGTACAGACTGGCCCTTATACATTTGGGACAGACTGGCCCTCTTACATATGAGGTCCAGACTGTTTCTCTTATATATGAGGTACAGACTGCTCCTCTTACATATGAGGTACAGACTGGCTCTTTTACATATGAGGTACAAAGTGACTCTCTTACATATGAGGTACAGAATGACTGCTTTCAGACTGCTCCTCTTACATATGAGGTACAGACTGGCTAATTATACATGAGGTACAGACTGCTCTTCTTGCAAATAAGGTACAGACTGACTTTGTCATACATGAGTTACAGACTGGCTTTCTTACTCATGAGGTACAGACTGCTTCTCATACATATGAGGTACAGACTGGCTCTCTTATACGTGAGGTACAGACTGCTCCTCTTACATATGACGCACAGACTGACTATGTTATACATGAGTATCAGACTGGTTTTCTTACACATGAGGTACAGACTGATCACCTTACATATGAGGTACAGACTGCTTCTCTTACATATGAGATACAGTCCGGGTCTCCTATACATGAGGTATAGACTGACTCTCTCATATATGAGGTACAGACTGCATCTCTTTCATATGAGGTACAGTCTTCTCTTGCATGAGGTACAGACTGCTCCTCTTGCATATGAGGTACAGACTGGCCCCTCTTATACATGAGGTACATACTGACTCTCTTACATATGAGGTTCAGAGTGACTCTCTTAAGTATGAGGTGCAGACTGTTTCTCTTACATATGAGGTATAGACTGGCCCCTCTTATACATGAGGTACAGACAGACTCTCTTATATATTTGGTACAGACTGACTTTGATACATATGAAGTACAGATCGGCTCTCTTACATAGGTACAGTCTGCTCCACTTATATATAAGGTACAGACTGACTCTCATTCATGTGAGGTACAGACTGACCCTCTTATACATGAGATACAGACTGACCCTCTTATACATGAGGTACAGACTGCTTCTTTTACATTTGAGGTATTGACTGACTGTCTTATACATGAGGTACAGACTGCTCCTCTTACAAATGAAGTACAGACAGACTCTCTCATATATGAGGTACAGACTGATGCTCTTACATATGAGGTACAGACTGACTCTTATATATAAGTTACAGACTGGCCCCATTAAATATGATATATAGACTGACTCTCTTACATATGAGGTACAGATTGACTCTTACATATGAGGTACCGCCTGGATCTCTTATATATGAGGTACAGACTGGCCCTCTTACATGTGAGGTACAGACTTGCCCTTTTATACATGAGGTACAGACTGACTCTCTTATAAATGAGTTACAGACTCATTTATGTAAGAGGTACAGACTGCTTCTCTTACATATGAGGTATAGACTGGCTAATTATTCATGAGGTAACGACTGCTCCTCTTACATATGAGGTACAGACTGCTCCTCTAACATATGAGGCACAGACTGCTCCTCTTACATATGAGGCACAGACTGCTCCTCTTACATATGAGGCACAGACTAACTCTCTTATACATGAGTTTCATACGTGCTTTCTTACACATGAGGTTCAGACTGATCATCTTACATTTGAGATACAGATCGGGTCTCCTATACATGAGGTATAGACTGATTCTCTCATATACGAGGTACAGACTGCACCTCGTACATATGTGGTACAGTCTTCTCTTGCATATGAGGTTCAGAGTGACTCTTACATACGAGGTACAGACTGTTTCTCTTACATATGAGGTACAGACTGACTTTTACA